>NC_090808.1:27569094-27796594 GCF_036512215.1 Solanum lycopersicum
GATTTAGCTACTACCCTAAGGGACATATTATTACGAATTATTGATAAATTTGTTATTAGGTGGTGATGCTTTGTTAAATGGTATGTTTGTTTTATTAAATGATTCTTATTATGAATTGTTTTTTAGTGGTATGGTCTACCTTCTAGGTGGTGGTGTTTACTTGATATATTTGTGTATATTTGATATGTATTGTGAGTTTTAGTTCAAAGGCCTAATGTGTGAAGTGAAGTTAGAATGTAGTAGGTTCTTGTTGATTTGTAGTATAAACCTGAATTCAATGTCTTGCTTAGATTATACCAAAAGAAGTAAGTGTGCATGTTGAGCATGTTAATGTGCACGAAATTATGAGTGAAGGTGTAAGAATGTAAAGAATTCAATGATATGAATGGAATGATTTATGTTAAGGTGTGTTGACATGTACAAAAAAACACAGTTTGAGTGAATGTATGAATGAACTTGAAGAATGTTAATGAAGAGGGGAATTTTTGGGTGAACACTATTTTGTGAGTTGAGATGAAGTGTTTAGTAGAAACCGCACTACCTCCCAAGAGATTTTTAATGTAGGTTGGAGAATATATACCCATTGTGAGTACAGATTGTGTGATCAAAGGTTATCCTTGACCTTTAATAATGAATGTTTAAGAATATATGGGGGAGTTATGCTTAGATCTGAGAGGATTTGAAGAGGGGTTGGGTTCACATTGTGAGTAGAGATGTCCTACCAAATGTACCTGTAGTATGACTAATCCTTCTTAGTAGAGAGTGAGTTACTCAGTCGTAATCTCCTTATTACTTAATTATGCACTCGCATCGGTTTATCTATTGGACAAAGCCATATAAAAGATAAGAGAAAGACCCCAACCTAAGAAAGTGGGGAACCCTCATCTGATAAGGGTAGTATCGGGACCTAGGTCTATCTCTCGTGGTCTATGTCTGTTAAATCTATTTCCCCTTAAAATAATGAAAGAACCAAGTCTCCTAAAATAACGTAATACTTAGGGTAGGTGCTAGTATGAGACGCTATCTATCTATTGCAGTAAGTAGATATCCGAAAGAGGATTCTTGGTGAGATTTGTATGAAGTGTATGAACTAAGTATACTAAAATAAATTACTACTTAGGGCACGTGATTGTATGGGATGCTATCTATCCACTGCATGAAGAAGACCTTACGAAAGATGAGTCTTTGTGTTTTCTATATTAAGTAACTAAATAAATTATCTTGTTGTTTGAATGAAGTAATGAATGACTGTTTTAATGTTCTTAATCTAAGGAAATCCATTACGATCAATAAGTTTGAGTAGTAGCCTGGGTTGCTACTTTCACGTTACACTTAGTGTAACCTATAATTGTTATTGGAGAAGGGTACTGATATACCGTGGTTTCACGATATTATTAATACTTTTTCCTTAAAGTCTAGTGAGTCCAAAAGTCTTTTTGTGCTAATTTTTATATAAGTTTCTCTTTATTTGCAGGAAATCTGTCCAAAGATGAATGCGAAGATTTTGAGCGAAGAAATGCAAAAGAGACCACCTACGGAGCTTGTGACGGTTCGTAGGTGGCAGCGTAGTGCAGCTGCTGAAGGAAGATGGGGAAGTCTTACCAAGTGTGGGGTTACAGAGTCCATGACGGTCCGTCGTGTCTATGATGGTCCGTCTTGCAGGTTCGTCATGAAGTTCAGAGAAGTAGTCCTAGTACCCATATTCGAAGAGTTTAAGTATTTTGAAACAAAGACCCTCGACGGACCGTTGTGCCTATGACGGTCCGTCATACTTTCCGTCGAGGGTAATGCAGAGAGCAGCATAAGAAATTTCACAAGTATGCGACGACGGAGTCCATGACGGTCTGTCGACCTAGTCGCGTTTTGACATATTTACAACAAATAGAGTCCTTGTTTAATTAGGTTCTTATTTTCTATAAATAGTTTGAAAAACCTCATTTTTGAGGTTAGACTCCGTATTGTGAGACTCCGTATTGTTAGACTTTGTATTGTTAGACTCTGGATCATTATTAGACTCTATGTATTAGTGTTACACTGTTGATTAATTTGTAGACTCTTTGTGAGATTATTGATTATCTTGAGACTTTTATCATTGATTGTGGATGATTTTTGCTGATTAATCAAGTGAACTTTGAGATTTTACTCTTTCTAATTGAAGTAAGTACATGAATTCTTATATAATATATTTGAATGTTGTGATTATGACTATGGGTTAACTATACTCCATAACTAGGGTTGTCGGAACCATAAGCACATAATGACATAAAACCTTTTTAAAATAACAATTCTAGAATAGTGTCTTGCATGTATTAATAATTCATTCGCTTAGAAGTCTTTTTAACGGATGGCCAACGTTAGAACTCACCTTAATGCTACTTGCCGAACCAAGGAGGTACATAATAGGAAAAGAATTATCAACATAGATTTATTGTATACTATCTAATAGGCTAGTATTGATTAGTACGAGGTAATAACGTAGTCAAATATAGAATACGATGCTTAATATGAGGTAAAGATAAGGGTTAGGATAGCAACACACGTAGCCGGACCAAGGTGCGGAGTGAGATTTTCTAGATACCGGACGAAGTATTTAGAAATACATAACTTGTCACTTTGCATGCAAGATACTAGGAAAGAATTTTTATAGTTAGAATTATCAAGTTATGAACCTTTGGGAAACACATAAACCCTAGTTACTTTGATTAATTGATTAAACTCCAACATTCAAAGTTGTTAAGTGTCTCTTTCAATTTCGTTAGTTATTTTAATTCAATTAGAAATAGAAACCCCCCTTTTATTGTTTTTTACTTTCTAAGGAAGTCATTGACTGAACAATAGTAATAATAGATTGAAGTTAAGTCTAAACTATTTTTCTCGTGGAACGATCCCAACCTCACTAGTTGGGTTATTTACTTGACACGACCACTTTACTTCTTATTTGAGAAGTATGTTTGAGCGTATCAGGTACTTACATGATGTTTGTATGAATGAATGTTTTGCACATGTTTTGCCAAGAGTGTGGATTTGATTTCCATACAAGGTAAGCGTAGGGTTGGTGGTCTTAATGATCGTTTTGGTATGCCTTGTAGGGGGGTGTATGGGCGGTTCATTCTTGTCTTACCTTAAAGAGTCTTAAGATAACATGGTTAGGGTTACCTCAAAGGAAAAGGGTTCACATAACTTGGATTGGGCATTTCTCTTTAATTTGTTCACTATATTCACTGTAATAATTCTTGATGTTACTTTAATGTGTTCTTTGATTCTTAAATTGATAGACTCTTTAATTATATGTTAAATGATAATACTTATACTATTTGAACTCTTAAATCATGGAAGTTTTATCAATTTTTCAAGAAAGCTTATTTGACAAAAATGTCCCTTTTGCATGTTTTTGCATATGCCATACTTAGAACATTGTTTTGTACTAACCCCATATTTTCTATACTCTATAATAATAGGTTTTTCTAAGAAATGTTGAACTCTAAAAGGAAAAGCTTGGGAAAGTTTCTCTAAAGACAATGTATGTCCCAGTATATTCGAGGGCATAGTCCTTTTCTTAGGTTCTTTATTTAAAGACTTATTATGTATATATTTTAATGTAAAGGCCCATGTCACTAGATTTAAGTCGTGTCTTTAAGTTGTCTTGTGAAGATGAGATTCTTCATTATTTATGAAAGATTCCCTTTTATTAATTTATTCGTGAAAATTTTTAAATTTCATACTAGTTTTCATTTCTTATGTAATGAACGATAGTTAAAGGGCGTGTACAAGACCGCAAAGGGTGAACACTAGCTTCTAAGGGGTGATTGCAGGTCATCACATCGTCGATGGACCAACAATTTTGCAGGTTCACTATTAAGTTGAATGGTGAATTGGTAAATTCACTCGACCTCCAAATAAGAGTTTGGGAGGTTACTTAGGGGTATTCTAGGTATGTTATGTGGGTTTATAAGTCCTAAGTACCAATCTGAGTTCATTCTCTTGAACACAATTGAATCCAAAACTCAATGAAGTGATTGTATTAGAGACTTGAGAAGTGATTCTTCATAAATGTCGTGGATTAAAATCATTTGATGTTTGGTTTTTGGTTGTTGAAACTATATTTTTAAAGGAACCCAAATGTTTTCTAAAGATGAACTCGTACAACTTTATGATCTATCCATGGGTTGCATCAAAGGTTTTGAATCATTATATATTGATTATATTGATGTTATTTAAATTATTTTAACATAAGCAACCAATAAACCCATGTAATTCATGAACCATAGATTATGACTACTTTGTGGTTGATTTGACATTGTCTTAATGCATATGAATTCTAGTGTCGTTTTTATGGGCTATTAAATGATGTAATTGTTGTATTTAATTGATGTACATTCAGTCTTAGGTTAATAAATCTATATTGAATTTACCAAGATTCATTGAGTTTTATGATTTTTTATTGAATTGATGAACAAGGCCATTGGTATGGTGTAACACCCTGTAAATTCTATGACCTATACTAGATCCTCATATTTTGAAAAATGATGACATTAGACCTAAATAAGTGTAAATTACTTGTTTGACAAATAATGGATCCATCGCATTAAACAAATACCTTAACGTCCGAAAACTAGAAAAATTGAACTAATTGACGTCCCTATGGTTGGTGAAGGTTTTGAAATGTCATATAAAGTCCGAATATAGTAAAAAGACTTAAAATACGTACAATTTAGTATAAACAGTAAAAACTACCAGTTACTACACCCCAAGGAACACCCGAAGGTTCTTTAGGGAGGACCCAAACATGGGCAAGCAAGCTACCAAGGCAGCTTCGCGCAACATTTTTCTGGTGGCTTCTGCGTGACGCGCAGCAGTCACTAGGATATCTGGAATTTTCCTCGCGATGCGGGATAACACGGATCCTACTGCCTTTACTAAAAAATCAGAACATAAAACAGGGAAGTAGCCTTGCGACACTACCCTATTTTCTGAATTCATAAAAATTCGTATTTTTGGTGTTTTGACTTCACAAATAAACCAATTTTAGTGAGGGGTCTTTTTTTTAATTAAATGGGTGAATATTTAATGTTTATGGCCATTTTTAGGTCAATTTTATCACTCAAATCAAATTCCAAAAGATGAACTAAAAAATCTCTCTCTCTATCCCAAGATCTCTTTTCCTCCAAAACTCCATTGAAGACCCATAGATCTTCAAGAAGAAAATCATACCTTCATGTTTTTCAACATAATCTCGTGTCTCACTAATATATAAGACATTGTTTCTTCAACTCTTGGGATTCCTTTTCCTAAAAGGACCTTCAAAACATTATTTCTTAATCCCCCAAAACAAGGGTTTTTCTCCTCATATTGGAGTTCTTTATAAAAATAAATTGTGGATAAATTTTGATGAATTATGATGAATTGATATTGGTTAAGTGTGAAGTAAAGGTTAATTTATGAATTCCTATGAGCTTTAACATAAGGCATTTATTTCCCCCAAATACCATTTTTCCTTGATTCATTAAAGTGAATTGATGAGGGTGATGAACATGTCACTTATTTATTTTGATTTTAGTTATTTTAATACTTCATGAATTTCCCTATTTCATATGTTTGTTGTGAGTTCTTGTGCATTGATGTATGAAGTGCCAAGAAGGGAAATCAGATATGATCTTGATTCTCCTATGATCGTAATTGTGCAACATGAAATGTACTTATGTGATAGTGGCTATATAGCTAATTCTATTGTGGTAATGTTGGTGATAAGAATCCCTCATCCCTAACCTAGATTCATAAATTGGATATGAACTATTTATTTATTTTATGTATCTAAAGTGAAAGGATAGTTTGTACCACAAGGATTCTAGAATCCGAATGTAACAGGCGTCGTTAACCTCTCGGAGATATCAGACAAGCCTCTTCTTAGATTTGATCACATTGATATAGTTAAATATGCAAAAAAATTAAAACATATATAATAGAATGCAGTGTAAATAGACTATATATAAAATTTACATGGATTCATATACTATAAGGTCAAACTAAAAAACCATATACATCGATTAAGCAATTGAAATGATATAATCATTAAAATATCGTAATAGTTCGCCAAAATGGCCTTAGTACAAATCTTCAAATAAAATTCATGAAAGAAACTCTAGAGACAACATCCACTCGCTATCTTTAAAGTAATAATTCTATAAAGATAGATGTAGCATCATCGAAATCAAGAGGAACTACCAAAGGTCTGGATATCAATAAGTCCAAACTGTTGCAATGAGTCTTCAATCTCCTCTCTGACCTGCACCCATAATAATAGTAATACTATAGTGTTAGTACACACATGTACTAATTATTGGTGTATGCATTCATACAGATAAGGTTATGCATGATCAAGGAAGGATCTTCCTAAACAACATGGCATTTGTGGAAAGTGAAATAACTACACTTTCCTATTTCATTATTTACGATTCATGGTGTGAATGAAACATATTTTAATGCATTCAAAACATATAACTAGTTTTCTATATGAACACAAGAATATTGAAACATTAACATAATTTTAGAATAACTCGAATGAAAATTTTGAAATTTGATCTACCCTAACATGAGAGCTCCCTTTTCAATACTTAGTTAATTTTTAAGTCTTTTTCTTGTTGTTGTGTAATTTAATAATATCCTTTGATCCTATGTTTTACTTACAAGTGAAATGATTAATTGTAGTCCCATACCTACAATGAATCATGTAACTAATCCAAAGGACTAAGGAAATGATTTAACTACAAATTTGCATGACATCTTATTAAGCCAATCTTTATTGGTTATGCCTATCATTTTATTCTTCGCATAATATAAAAAATTATTATAAGCCAATCTTGTTTGGCTATGATCATTTTCATATTAAAAGAAGTCATTATAAGACAATCTTATTTGGATTAGAAAATTTTCATAATAAAAAAAGTCATTATAAGCCAATCTTATTTGGCTGGGATCATTTTCATAATAAAAGAAGTCATTATTCTGTATGCCCATTATTTGTTTAATACTTCGGAAATGTACAAAAATCGATGGGAAGGTACCTAATGGGCATTTGAGTTATTTCATGATTTGAACATCTGGGTAAAACTCCCCATATACTAACCAAGAGCCCTTGAGAAGACCCCCTGTTGTTTGATACAACACTGACTGGCAGTATGCATCGACGGGGCAGACGACGGTCCATAAGTGGCTCTACGAGGCATCGAAGGCCACCGTCGTACCATACTTAAAAAGATTTGTGAAGTCCCTTATTTTCTTACCTAATGTTACACTCGACGAAAAGGGACAACAGGGCATCAAGGCCACCGTTACCCATACTCAGATAAATTGGAGGAAGACTCACCTAAATAGATGTAAGAGTTATGCCCATATTGTGATATTGGTCTGGATTGTATGAGATGAGACAATTGTTGAGACTATTGCTATTATTATCGATGCACATTCTAACAGTTCCATCCTTTTTCTCAACGAACAGCACTAGTGCACACCATTGGGTTATGCTCGTCTGGATAAAGCCCTTATCAAGTAAATATTTTAACTGCAACTTCAACTCTATGAGTTAGGTTGTTGCCATCCTATATGGGGAAATAGTAATTGGCTTGGTGTTGGGATATAAATCAAAAAGAAAATTAATTTCGTGACTTCTCCTTTTCCGGCAACTCTTTTCCATCTATTGTCCATGTATCATCAATCTTCCTAGGTCCATGTTATCTTGCAACATGAATTCGCAACAATCCTTCACTAGATCCTTCCACACGCTAGTCACAAAACTTCTTATCTCATCCCTTCTATTGGGCACTAGAGAAGAAGCATATTTTGAGAGCTTAACAAATTTATATGAATACTCCTTGACTTACATGCATTCATTTCGTAGGTTGATGAACTCTTCAACCTTTTACTCCCTTTGTTCTCTAAGAAAGAACCTGTTCATGAATACAGTCTTGAGAATGTCCCAAGTTAAGGGGACTTCTAATGGTTCTCGGCCATCTGCCCATATTTTGTACCACACCTGAGCCACATCATTGATTGGATAAGCACTCAACTAAGCTTTCTCCTTTTCATTAACAACCATGACAAGAAGAATATTATACATCTCGTCCACGAACTCTTGGAAATATTCATTGGTTTTGGACCTAAAGTAAACTGGAGGATTCATTCTAGTGAAAGCCCTCAGTCTGCAAGCCATGGTGCTAGCATGTGGGTTCTCCCTGTGAGCAGCATCTCTAGTGGGATGGGGCTGTGATAACATGTGCCTAAGTAGTGATTGCTTGGGCCATTTGAACTAGTGCTTATCTTACTTGTCCATTTGTCAACGCAGCTGGGTTAAAAGACACTTGTACTGCAATAGCTAGGGTTTGAGAAGGAGCTTGGTTTCCCCAAGTAGCTGCTCCTTGAAATATCTTGCTTGCGTTTCTCCTCGTATTCATTTTTCTACACTCACACACAAGAAGGATGTTAGATGCTAAAATAATACATAATGTCACAACTCTACACATCATAATAAAGAGTAGAAGAAGGGAGGTTTCTTATCATCACTTAGTCTCTAAGTCATGATTGTGGCGCGCTTAAGAACCATAAGCTAGAAACTATGTAACGTGCTTATTTTGAGCTTTAGTTCCTAGCTAATTTAATCTCATGCTTTGAAAAGAAGTTTGTCACACCCAGATTCTATAATCTGAATACAACCAGCGTTTTTAACCACTCATAGGTCGTATACATGCCTCTTCTTAGCCTTCATCACATTCATATGGTTAAATTTGCGGAGAATTTAAAACTTTTAAAACGTAATTAAGTGTGCATAGACTTCATATAAAATTTACATGGATTCCTATACTATCAGCTTAAAATAAAAAACCATCTACAATCGATTAAGCAATTTAAATGAAAGAATTATTGATATATCATAATAGTTCGCCAAAATGACCATAGTATTCAAAGCTTCGAATAAAAGTCTTGAAAGAAACAGTAGGGATAAAATCCACTAGATATGTCTTAAGTACTAATTCTAGAAAGATAGATATAGCATCCTCGAAACCAAGAGGACCTACCAAGGGTCTGGAGATCGCTATGTCCAAACTGCTGCGATGAGTATTCAATCTCCTCTCTAACTTGCACCTATAAAAATATTAATAGTATAGGGTTAGTACACACTTGTACTATATATGGGTGTATGCACACATACACATAAGGATATTCATAATTAACAAAAGCTCTTCCTAAACAACATATAATTTTTGGAAAGTGAAATCACTAGTCTTTTCTAATTCATTATTTACGATTCATGCTTAAAATATGATATATTTTAATGAACTTAAAACACAAAATTCAATTTCTATATGAACACAAGACCTTATAATCATGAACATAATTTTAGAACAACTCGAATGAAAATTTTGATATTTGATCTCCCCAAACCCGATAGCTCCCTTTTCAACGCTTAGTTTATTTTTTAGCCTTTTCATCCTCTTTTTGTGTAATTCAATGATCTCCTTTCATCCTATGTTTTACTTACAAGTGTAACGATTCATTGTAGTACAAATCTCCTTGCATCCTATGTTTTACTTACAAGTGTAACGATTCATTGTAGTACAATACCTACGTGAATCAAGAAAGTAATATGAAGGACTAAGGAAATGATTTAACTAAAAATTGGAATGAGATCTTATTAAGCCAATCTTTATTTGTTATACCTATAAATTGATTATTTCCATATTATAAGAAATCACTTTAATCCAATCTTCTTTGGATATAATCATTTTCATATTAAAAGTTATTTTTTAAGTTCTGAAAGAAATATTTATCATTAAGATCATGTTAGATAACATGAAAGATAGTGTCTGCCCTTCACCGATAAGGGGTGGGTCATAGGCTAAAGTGAAACCAACACCAGTTTCCTCCCTACACCGAAAAGTGGTATTTCATGGATAAAGTGAACCAAATACTTTCTTTGAGTATTTAACGTTTTCTCACTATTTTACTTAATGAATTTCCTTGTATTTGAACATGAGTCTAAGTCTTAGGAACTGATATTTATTCATTAAACTTAGGCTAGTTTAGTTAATTAAATAAATTAATTAGTTAATTACAAAAATTCCCATCCTATGTATATTAAACATAGGAGAATATTTTACTTATAGAAATCTTTAAATTTGCTAGGGTCTCCGCCAAATTTTAAGTTTGTCATTAATTAATTAAGGGAACTAGGGTAATTTAAAAAGTACCCTTAATTCTTTTAGACCATAAATAACCATTTTTTACCATCCTAGTTTAGGTACTAGGTTGTCTCTTTAACTAGTTACTAGGTAAGTGTCACCCAATTAAGTCTTAGGTTGTCGGGTCCACTATTTGATTTATTTTTGTTAGTCCTAGGTTTGTAATCTAGTTAAACGAGTTAGTTAGAGTCTAGATTAGTTAGGTAATTAGGCCCCACATGGAGGGACCCATTCGCATGTTTCCCTTAGCCTCCCTAACTGAATTCGGTTAGGTGGTTCGCGTGGTCCCCTCCTTGGCCGATTAGAAATGTGCTTGCACATGTACTTGCTTATGTGTTGCTTGTACATTCCTAACAAACTATTCTTGATGGCTCATTTCAAATGCATACTTGTTGTCCCGAGGATCCTCACTATGTCCTTGGGCACTACTAAATTTACATGATCATTTTAATTGATCATGTTCTATGGTGTATATGTTTGACACTTTGACGCCTCATACCCAATGTGTTGATATGGTTTGAACAAAAAATGTTAGTTTAGGGTCTTCTTTGCAGGTACAATTCAAAAACAATGCTTATTCATACTTACAAAAATTGGCTAACACCCATAGCTAATATTTTCTACTATACCAAATATTTTTTTCTTATTTGGATATTATATAGAAATTGGCCAATGCCCCTTAGCCAATTTTATACACTATTCCCCATATTTTTCAATATTTGGCATGGGGATGCCTTTTTACCCCCAATACACATTTGTAAAGACCTATTGGCCTCTTCAGTAGAAACGTAATTTTCCATAATGTTACATTCTTACTTGTGCTCACCTATGAACTAATATGATAGGATGTTTACATATGGGTCTAAAAGAGACTAATGTGAACTTGTATGATGTCATAAGATGATTACTAAGGGGAATAATTGCTTAGCACTGAAATGGCATGTAAATGAGATGGAGGTGTCATGTTAGTACATTCGGCCTCCCACATGGGTTCCTCATTTTATGAGTCCTTTTCCCGTATCATGTGTTCTCTCATTAGATTGAAACCTGCACGTTAGTATGTCAAGATTTGTAGAAACATATGGTTGTGGTGCTATATAAATTATATATCCTTGTCGACGTTACATTATGTATTATGATGATCATGGCCTTTTTTGCAAATAATTTATGTATGATGATGATTTGTGTAGTTTATTATATGAAGTATGATCATATATAACTACATTTTAATAATTTGCAATAATGTGGTTCTTCTATTGATGTGGTTAGGTGATCATGTTAGACTATGACTACGTCTCTATATGTGTAGTCTTAGAGTTGATGCATGGTTATTCCTATTTGACTATATGAGTCTATGATGGTTATATGTTATAGTAGTGTATAGGATGACTCAAAGATGATAATGGTTATTCATTTGTTCTTCTAGAATTGTATGCTATATTTGATTAAGTGAAGTCCTTGGTGTGTATTGTTTTATAGACTTGTGTCCCTAACTTGATAAATATATAATTGTGAATATGAGATTTCTTGACTTAGGATGCTAAACCTCTTAGTCTTATGTGTATTAATTACATGAGACCTTCAACGATGCAAAGTAGGTCATTTATGTGGATCCTTAAACCTAGTGGTAAGGTTATAAGCCTTAAAGTCGAAATTCGTAATGGTATCCTTCTTGTACGAATGATGGACTTAAGGTTGGTTAGCTCGAATGGCTTGAAATTATTCTTAGAAAATTCATTAAACTATCCTCTTATCCATTGTAAGGAAGCCCTAGGCGAACTCTTTGTTAGGGTGAATGTTATTTGGTTATTAACTACATATGGAACCTCTTCATGTGATCGTTAATGTGAATTACTTTATAAGAACAAAGGCTAGAACCGACTGAGTATTGTAAGGGAAGTAGCTGTTGTAAAAGATGAGACTTGAGTGCAACTAAAACCCTTAATATTCCTTAACCATGTGGCAACATGGGATTTATCCAAGTTATACCATTGTTAAGTAGAACACCCTCCATCGGAGTAGGTTACAACTCGGAATTCAATGCTTTGCTACCATGGTCTATGTCGATTATTTCCTATTCTCATCATATGGGATACCTAATCGTATTTGAGAAGTTTCATGAAGTTTAGGTGGTGGTATAGGATTCTATATAGACATTGCACAATAGGATTTAAAGATAATAGTGAGAGTCCATAATTCGTCTTACTACAAGAAAATGGCTTTTTATGGACTAAAATATAGAGACTAGACAAAAACTGGACCTTGAAAGTACACATAATTTCTTTTGTGATGATGGTGGAATTTCATGTTAAACGACATGGGTTAGTCTTTTTCCAGTTGTTCTATAGTATAAATTTTTATTTCATTTTCATTGTTATCTCTTATGAATTTGTGGTTATATTCATGGGTCATTGTAGTGGTTTATTGAAAACTACCATCTGAGTGGTTAAATATAGATGGTAGAAGTATTAGAAAGACAAAAAAATCTAGCCATCATAAAAGGTAGGTAGATCTGTCAGAAAATTATACCTTCAGTATAATTTGACTTTGATTTTTTTCTCTTAAATAAATGATCTTTAGAACCCTTGAACCAATAAAGGAATGTGCAATCACTAGAAATGTATTCAAGACTGCTTTTAACTAGCGTCTTCGATTAATATCTATTGCGCCATTCTGTCTTTTTTGTAAGGCACAACATTTCTTATTAAGGTGAAGCTGTTTCCACAATAATATAGTGGAATAAACTTTGAATTTACATTGAGAGATTTTTAAAGTTAATGAGTTTTCATACTTTGAATAGAATCATGTAACCAGCCATAATAGTCGTTTATTCCAAATCTACTTAATGACATTAGAAGTTCCTTACGTTTTCCTCACATAAAGAATTGTTATGACAAGCAACAAACAGAACATCTACATTATTATTAAATGAATTATAGAAATCATTATATACAATTATAAAATTTATGAAAGGATCTCTTAATGGGATTGAGAGTTGTTATTAAATATGTGGCTTTCATTATGGAAGAGAAAGTGTACGCTAAAATGTAACACTTCACACAAATTTGTGGAACATGAGGTTGAAGAATAGAATAAGCTTATTTTATGAACACTGATTGGAAATAGTTCTTGATATATTGAGGTGGACACTTTTGATGGATTGTAATTTGTAGAAGAACTGGCATATTGAGGGGAATGAAAAGTTACAACTTTTGAATCAATTAGAGAAATCGCGAAACAGATAAAAATTTTACTTTATTGGATGCACAATGCTTTTTTATTGATACTGAAGTGCCTATTTATGTAGAAAATGTAGATCTAAAGAATTTATGTTGGGATATTTTCTCATTTTAGAAGAACAACATTTGTCCAGCATGCATAGAATTGTTGATAGAGACTTTAACTTGGCCATTGTAAAAAACATGTTGCCATAAAAATAATTGTGTTATTTGGTAGTAATATATGTTTAACCTATATATTTAAAGAGATGATTTATTTGTCGACCTAATTTTTAGGAAATAGAACTCATAGACATTCAGAAAAGCTACATTTTCACTTTATATATAACATCTGAATCAACTCTTATAAAAAATTTTAGAGAAGGAGAAACATGACGTAGTGTTCGCGTACTGGTTGTATTAGGAGGATCAGAACTATACTATGTTGTAATTGTAGTTTCTTTTGTGCTACTGTATCTAGTGTTTTGCATAACTAGAATAGGGGAAACTATAGGGACACAATTAAGATCAACATAGTAGAGTAGTCTTTGATCAACCACGAGGTGTATCTCAACATATCCTCAAATGATATATCGCGTCTTGCCAAGATATATTTTATGAAAACATTCAAGTCAACATGTATAGTTATATTATGTCCTGACCTTGGCCTCTATTTTAGTGCTTCGGCATTTTACATATCACTAGCGTCGAACTTTTAAAACTAATACCATTCTATCTTTAGATATATTAGATCTCGTGATATTGGAAACAAACTCTCTACTTTAACATATTATATTGACTTTTAAATATATTTTATAATTTATCTCCTCAAGAAATTAACAGTATCTCAATATGTAACATAATTGAGCCTTTACATTTTGCATTAACCATAAGGAAAAAACATGCTTGTATATCACCTTAGTTGCCACCAAAGTAGGTTCTTTTAATTTTAAATTAAACCCAACTCGCAATGTCACAAAATGTCCTCTACTATTTCAGCTGCATTAAATTATAGGGCATCATCAAGACATTGTTGGCCTTCTAATCACGTTCAGTGCAATTGCATGCTTCAAGGATTCACACTCTGTATGAACTTTGTGAATGATTAGACTTTACACTAGACTAATATGTCACTTTGCTGAACTACAAAAAGGCTAAAATATGCATGAAAATCAACTATTCTATATCACAAAAACTAGACATGGGAGTGATAGAAATTACTACTATACCTTGGAAAGTTCGAAATAGCTGCTGGGCTTGATAATTTCACACATGGGAATTATTGGTTCTGAAACTCAAAGGTTCAACAAACAAGACATCGAAGTTATTTTTTTTATAAAGAATGTTAATTTTCTTTTTTAATGAAGTATTTGTGTTGTTATGACAGGACAAATGTAATATGGTGTCTACTCCCTGTCATGGTATCTTTGGTTGATTTTTCTGATCTCCCGACTCCTGATCTGTAAGATAAGATATATTTTTTGCCAAAAAAAACGAAACACAGATGTAAAATCTTAAGAAAAATAAATTTTGAAAAGTACATTTTGAAAAGGGATATTGCCAAGTATCATGTCACGTGAGGCTTAGCGGACTTCTTTGAGTCTAATGCTTCGAGGTTTACCTGATTATATGAAGAGGAGTATTCATAGTCAACAATAGAGTGTTGATGAACCTGAGTTTAATTTTTTTGTCTGTCCTCAAAGTTTTTGTCCCAGTCGCAAGTTTCGGCTTATCTATAACTATCGGTAAGTGAACAACGGAATTTCGGAGATCCTCAAGAAAATTCTATCCAATTTTGAAACTACGAAGTATCTTTAGTCTTGATTTGTTAAGGAAAAATCTTCTTCTCGATAATTTTGTTACCCTCTCAAAAATTCAATCCTAGTTTCCATTGTAACAAGGAATAGAAATCTTATATGGGATAAGACTGAACCCTTGTGGGACATACATATCCTGTTGAAGCAGGAATCAGGTAAACCCCTAGTTCCCCCCTTAAAGGTTTACAATGTTATGAATTTTCAGAGAAATCGACCGAAGCCGCCTATGTATCTCGTTCATCAAAATTAAGGTTGAATGTAGTTCAAATACAAAGAAATATTTAAAAGGGATAAATGGGGTGACCGAAGGTGACATGGTCTACCTACGTATCTAATTTTTAGAATTTAGGCCAAACGTTGTTCATTACAAAGAGGGATAAAGTTCTAAAGAAAACCATTACAATCAAATAGGAAGATAACAATGAAATAACAAAAATACAAATAAAAGCTTCACACTTAATATCTCGTGACAGCATGCGAGTTGATCGGTTTCGGACACGACGTGCCATTCATCTTCGATAGGACCAAAGCTTCTCCAGATAAGATTTTGCAAACCATGTAAGGTCCTTTACAATTTGGTGCAAATTTTTCTTTGTTTTTGTCCTGATGAGGAAAAATGTGCTTAGAGAATAACTGACCAACTTTGACAATTCTGGCTCTATCTCTTTTGTTGAAAGCACAAATCATTCCCTGTCGATACAACTGACCATGACCAACAACAACCATTTTCTTATCATCCATCAATGTTAATTGATTAGCATTCTTATTGACCCGTTTATGCATTACTCAACTCATTTTCTTTGATGATGCTTAAAGACAGTATTTAAACTTCAGTCGGAATGACTGCTTCTGTTCCATATACTAGAATATATGGTGTAGCTCCAATCAATGTCCTGACATTGGTTCGATAAAAAAAAAGAATATGGAAAAATATCATGCAAACATTGGTGATTTTCAATAATTTTACTCAGGATCTTCCTGATATTCTTATTGGCAGCCTCTACTGCTTCATTAATTTAAGGACGGTAAGAGGTTGAGTTTCGGTGAGTACTCTTAAATTTCCCTCATATATCTCTCATAAAGTGACTGTTGATATTTTCCCCATTATCAGTAATGGTGGATTCTGGTACTCCCAACCTGCATGTTAGATTGCTGCGAACAAAATCAACTACAACTTTCTTTGTTACCGACATGTATGAATCTACTTCCAACCACTTGGAAAAGAGCTAAATGGCAACAAAAAGAAATCAGCGTCAATTAGAACAGGCAAGCTTAATGACATCGATGACATCCATCCCCCAAGCTACAAACGGCCAAGGTGAACTCATGGAATTAAGTTAGTGAGGCGACACTCGGATCAAAATACCGTGCACTTGACATTTATGACATTTCTTCATAAAGTTACAACAATCATTCTCCATAATCTTCCAGAAATCACCTGCTCGAAGGATCCTACTTGCAAAAATGTGCCCATTCATGTGCGTGCCATAAAATCTAGTATATGTTTGTTCAATATGATTTGCAGCTTCTACAACATCAAAACATGTGAGAAGAACCAACTCTGGAGTCTTCCAATAAAGGACTTCTCCACTTTTAAAGGAGTAGAGATCCATACGACGTATCGTTTTTTTCTTGTTTTATTTTTCATCCTTTGGATAACTCTCGGTCTCTAAATATTTCTTTTTGTTGAAAAACCATGGAAAATCGTCTAGTTAATGATAAATATAATTAGTATTAGGATGTTTAATGATTCAAGAGATGGTGACAAGAGAATTGGCCAACTCATTCAGTATTCTGGGAATATGTCTCAACTCGATATTACGAAATCTTTGGAACAACTGATGCATGTAAGGTATTATCTTCATGTTCTTCACGGCCCATTCTCCTTGACCCTGATGAATCAACAGACCTGAATCTCCAATAACCAATAGCTTGTGGACATTCATGTCAATGACAATTTTCAAACAGAGGATACAAGCTTCATATTAAGCAATGTTGTTTGTGCAATTAAATTGGAGCCTAGCCCCCATGGGATAGTGCTGACTAGATTTTGTCACCTAGACCTCTTCAATATCTTTCCATTGGTGGTTTACCACTCCATCAATGAATATCTCCAACTAGGATACATTTCAGAAATATTTTCACCCAAAAACGATACTTCTTCGTCGTGAAAATAAGTCTTGAGCGGTAGATATTCTTTATCAATAGGATTTTTTGGAAGATGATCAGCCAAGGCCTGTGCCTTTATCACCATATAAGTCACATACACAATGTAAAATTCACTCAACAACATCTTTCATTTATCTAACTTAAAGGCCGACATCGCCTTCTTGAAAATATACTTTAGTGTGTCTATTCAGGAAATAAGTTATGTAGTATAAGAAGACAAATAATATCTGAATTTCTAGGCATGCCATGTCAAAGAACAACATGTTATCTCAAACAGAGTGTAACGAGACTCATATGGAGTGAACTTTTTGTTTATAGAATAGATAGATCTTTCCTTCTTTTCTTGTCTCATCGTGTTTACAAAGTAGGCAATTTGAATGCACTATCTGAGATGGACAAATACAGCAACAACGGACTCTGTTCTTGAGGAGAAACAAATATCGGAGGATTGGATAAATAATTCTTTATAGCATCAAAAGCAGTCTGATATTCTTCAGTCCTCTTTGTAAAAGCATCTTTCTCACCATAGTTGACAAAGCGATGAACCGACTGATGTAGTTCAACTTATTTAATAAACTGATCACTTTTTTTCTAGTTTTTGGTGGAGTTAGCTCTTCAATTGCTTTTATTATGGAAGGATCGAGCTCAATACCCCTTGTGATGACTATAAATCCCAAAAACATTACGACATGAAATGCAAAAGCACATTTAGTGGGATTTAAATTCAAGTTAGACTCACGCAGACAATCAAAGAACTTTTTCAAATGCTTCAAGTGGTCTGATCTCTTTGGGGACTTGATTATGATGTCATCTACGTACAGCTCGATCTCCTTATGAATCATATCACGAAATATTGCAGTCATAGCCCTTATTTAGGTAGCACCAGTATTCTTGAGGCCTAATGGCATCACCCTGTAATGATATACACCCTATGTTCTAACAAAAGATGTTTTTTCTTCATCTTTCTCGTCCATTAAAATCTGATAATAAACTGCGTAGCAATCCATAAATAGCTGCGTTTCATGCTTACCACAATTCTCGATCAGAATATGAATGTTCCGCAAAGGAATGTTATCCTTAGGGATGGAGTTGTTGAGATCTATGTAGTTAATGCAAATCCTGATATTCCAATAATTTTTTGGCGACTGAAAGAACATTGGCCAACCAAGTTGGGTATTGCGTCAATTCCACCAACCGAGACCTGATCTGTTTGGTGATCTCTTTTTTTATCTTTAAACTCAACTCAAGCTTAAACTTTTCAGAATTATTCTTCACTGGACTAAACCCTAGATTGATCGACAATTCATAAGACACAACATCTTTACTCAGCCCTAGCAAGTCAGTGACTTCCAAGACGAACACATCGACGTAATAAGTGAGTAAATGAATCAGGTCCTTTCTTTGAGTTTCATTCAAGTGAATGCTGATTTTAACCTATTTGATACACTCCTGGTCTCCTGTATTTACAGTTTCAGTTTCCTCTAGATTTGGTTTATGCTGGTTTTTAAATTGTCAAAATTCCTTGACCACATACTCTGATGCCTCAATTTCCCCATCGTAATCATCAACCTCCTCCTTGCATGCCTAACTTTGTTGACTGATCTTGTGCCATGAAACGAAATTGGCATGTTTAAAACATAAATTACTGAAACCATAAATAGACAAAGTTAGACATGTAAAAATATAACAAATAAGGAAAGAAACAAATTTCCATAAAAGAGTCTTTCAATTAAATTGGATATAATTCAATCTTTGGATATGAAAGAGGGACATGTTGCCTCTTTCAAACATCACGGGGAATTTTTAAAATTCACGTAATTAAGAAAATGCAAAATGGACCGTCCCGGGCCTCTTTTGGACCGCCACCAATTTAAATATGCATAAATGATGCCCTTCTACTAAGGACTCAGGGAATCACAATCGGCGTGGATGTCCAATTCTGCAACATCTCCTCAGTCTCCAAATCCTCCTAGCTCGACCTATTCCTCATTAACAACATCAAATACAGGTCTACGCAATATTCTTGAGTTGATATGCAGCTAACGTAGCCTTCTCGTCCTCATCAATAATCATGATAGGCTTATAAACATTACCATGCATTCACCTCTATGCGAACAACAACACTCACCACACGTCTTTCTTCCATATTGGGCATTTCCATTATGGCCCCTTTTTTGGAAGGTTAGATCTTGAGTCTGGCCTAAGACTACTTGTCCATCCTAATTCTTGTGTGTGTTCATCTAATTTCTCACACAAGAAGGAAATTATGTACTTAAAATGACACGAAGTGTCAAAGCTCTAGATATCACGATTAAGAGTAGAAGAAGGGAGAATTTCCAATCATCTCATAGTCTGTATGTCATGATTGTGGCGCTCTTCACAACCATAAGTAAGAGACTACATAACGTGGTTTTCTTGAGCTTTAGTTCCTAGGTAATTTAATATCATGCTCTGATACCAAATTTTTCGCGACTCGGATTCTTGAATCTGAATCGCAACCGGCGTCGTTGACCTCTCATTGGTCGCAGACTAGCCTCCTTTTGCATTCATCACATTCATATGGTTAATTTTAGCGTAAGATTTAAATATTTTTATATATATGAAGTATACATAGACTTCATATAGTAGATACATAGTTTAATCATATATTAAGCTCAATATATAGAACAACCATCTATCATAAAGAGGCAACATGAAATAGAATATGAATATATCATACACAAGTTTGCCAAACACGAACTTATTACAAAGCATTAAAATGAAAGTATGAAGGAAACACTAGGGACAACATCCACCAGCTATGTATATATCTAAAGCTTGACTAACGGGTGTAGCATCCTCGAAAATAAGAGGACCTACCAAATGATCTTGAAAAAACACTGCTATCCAAACCTCTGCAAGAGTCGTCAATCTATCCTCTGACCTGCACCTAAAAATCGTAAATAATTGGGTTAATACAGCACTTGTAATAATTATGGTTGTATACACACACACATGAAGCTATGCATGATCATGAAAGCTCTTCCTAGATAACGTACTATCTCTAGAAAGTCTTGTGATTCGACTTTCCTAATTGGTTAATTGTGAATTGTGGTATGAATATGATGTATTTTAATGCATTAAAGGCACACAAATCATTTTTTATATTATTAGAAGATATTATTATCATCGACATAATTTTACAACAACTCGAGCGATGATTTGAAAATTTGATCATGCCTAACCCGAGAGCTCTTTCTTTGGGACTTTATTTTTCAGTCTTTTTCTTCTTGTTGTTATGTAGTTCAATAATTCTTTTGGCCCTATGTTTTATTTAAAATTCCAATGATTCATTATAGTTCCATACCCAAAATCAATCGATGTAAGTAATCCAAGGACTAAGGAATGATTTCCCTATCTTATAGTGGGTCATTCTTTACACTATGTATTCATTAACATTTGATACGCCAGTCTATATTTGATATACAGTCTATTTCATTAATTTTATGTTAAGGAAGTTCTAAAGTGTTTAGTTAACATTATGTTTCTACTTCCGTTTATTTACATCATATAAGAAGTTATTATAAGTCAATCCTATTTGTCTTTGCCTATTATTTGCTGAAACATCACGACTTTAATATTGGCAATTGACATTCTCAAGCTCTTCCTCATTGCTCACATTGTACATACGTTCCATCATCATCATTCATTCTCTCTTTAATAGTGACATCATTTGAATAAGATCATGGGAGCTAACATGAAATCTAGTGCCTCCCAACACTGAAAAGAGGTGATTCACCGATTAAAATGAAACTAGATTATGTGAGCTACTCATGAAATTCAATGAAAGCCCCACATCAAAAAGGGATGATTTCCAACTAATGAGAATCCATCTTAAGTTTTCACTCCACACTAAAAAATGAGTGTCTTACATCTATAGTGAATCAAGAACATGTCGTGAGCATTAACCGACATAGATTATGTGAGCTAAACATAAAATTTGGTGTCTTCCCCACACCAAAAAGAGGTGGAATCATAGGCCAAAGTATAACACAACATACCTACCTCGCATAAGTGGAAACCATTGTCTAGTTGCTATGTTGGCTAGACATATTTCGAAGACTAAAAACTTAATGAGAATACTTATACACTTCTATGGTAGCCTCGTCAGATTAGACTTACACGTGAAAGCACATTCTTATAACTAGTGTATCGGTGTTGTACTCACTTTCATTATCTTCTTTTTCTTTTAGAGTTGACTCAAGCATTTTTGATGACCTGTCATCCTCACTTTACATTGATGAAATGTGAATTGTCCTTACATATAATCCTTACTTTACATTGATGAAATGTGAAGTATCCTTACATATCATCCTTACTTTACATTAATTAAATATGAATTGTCCTTACATGTCATCCTTATGTGTTAATGAGACTAGTCTCACACATTCTTACACCTTCATTCGTGAGTATTCCTTTATCTTAGTAGCTTAGGTGTAAGTAAGACTTGTCTCAGTTCCTTGAACTCCACATTCTTATAACTTACTAAACTTAGACCCCTTTAATTATGTTATAAATAACTACTTACTTATACTAGTGTTTTATCCTCATATCATCGTTTATGGACAATGAAAACTTATTTCAATGAGTTACATATGTTCATAGATCATTCATTTAGAGCATATTGGTAGTTGTCTTAATTAATGTCATGCACTTGTTTATGGATTCATTGAATTTATTTAGAAGTACTTGAGTTATCATTTCAATCTTTTGGCTTAATAAGATTGGCATAAGATTAGTATTGGCATAAACAATTGGGTATAGATTAAATGTCAACTTTGTTGGCATAGGCTTATTTTATATTCTTTCATGCTTTGTTGCATATGTATATTATTCATTAGCCAATCTATTAATTATTTAACAATATATTATAACCATTTTCTTGCATCACGTTTGGATATTATATGGTTAACCATTTTATTCGCATAAGGCAAACAATCACTCAAATTATGATTTCATGGAGATCTTTTTAGCCAACCTTATAATCTAACATCAGGAATAACATTTTTAAAAATCTTGGAAAGAATAATTTGATCATTTAACGAAAAAAACATCATCAAGAAGTCACATTAAAAGTAGGAATACCAAACAGACCATAATAATCTTCATAAATAACATTTTTGGACACATCTTAACATAGTATCATTCTCTTTTAAAATCGTAGTTGATGACTTTAGGGTAACATTTTTAAGATATATTGAACAACAACATAATAAAATATGATTACTTTAGCATATTAATAAAATTACAATATAAAAAGTCAAGATTTGGACACACACACATCAACACTTGACATTTACAGACGTAACTAACATATCATTGGTTCTTAATTCACGTTGTAAACATTAGCTTCATACGATTTTAAGTTCATAGGCTTATTCAACATTCAACATTAATTAAAAATACACGCTAAGATCAGCTATCACCACATACACACAACATACTCTCTAACCTATTCAACATTGAATCGTAAAAAGATACTAGGGAAGGGAAGTTCAACGAGAACGACGGGAACAACCCCAGTTTTAAAGATCTTCTGAATCATTGGAAAGAAAGTTCACTTGGAGAGAGAAGTTTAGGAGATAAACCCATAGCTTAAGCATAACTTAATCTACAAAAACCACCTTGAATAAAATCTTGCAGAAACCTTGGAATTGCCCTAGAACGTAGATGGAACTTTTTCGTTTTTGGTTTCATGTTTACTGATTTGTATTTTGTATAACTGTTTGTGTTTTAACGTAAGCCTAACTCTTACAAAGTTATATTTACTCATTCAACTAAGATTTAATAATTTATTTTAATAAATTTAATTAATTACCAAAATGCCTCTCCTATGTTAACAAAACATAGGAGAATATTGACTTGATCAAAAATCTTGAATTTGGTGTTGAATATTTTTTTGGTACACATTTTGAATTTATATTAATTAATTAAATCCTTAATTTAATTAATTTAGGAACATAGGATAAGTACTAAAGTACCCATGAGTTATTTGAACAATAATTAACCCTTTAGGACTAACCTAGGTTAACTTCTAGGATCTTTCTTGAATTATTCTAGGTTAGTTTAAGGATTTAATTTTTACCATTTAAATTAATAAATTAAATTTCTAGTTTAATTAATTAGGTTACCTAAGGTAGGTACTAATGTACCCTTAAGTCGTCAGGTCAATAACCAATTCTTTGGACCATCCTACGTTAGGTAATAGGTTGTCTTTTCTTGTTTAGCCAAAATTTGGAAATTGCTTTGTGATTTCGGTTTATCCCTTTAAATTAACTATTTTTGTTTCTAAATTAATTAATTAAGTAGCGTAAGGTAATTACTAAAGTTTCCGTAGGTTATTAGGACCTTTATTATCTATTTGGACCATCCTAGGTTATTTATCTAGTTAGGACAGTTAGCTAGAGCCAAGAGTTGGTTAGGTAGTTAGGCCCCATATGGTAGGGACTCATCCGCTCATGCGTCCCCTTAACTACAGTAACTGAAATCGGTTAGGGTCGTCCCCTCCTTATAGCCGATTAGCGCAAACATACTCAATGAGAACAAATATAAGCACCCAGTGAATATTCTTGTGGTAGTGGATCTACATAAGATGAGACTAGATTACCAAAAACCTTGACATTCCTTAACCATGTGCCAACATGGGATGTGTCCTATTTCTACCATTGACAACTAGAAGACCCTCTTCGGAGTAGGATATACTTCTGATTTCATACCTAGATACTATGGTCTATGTGAGTTCATTCATATATTAATCATGTGGGATGCATTCCATTGATGAAGATGTTCTACAAAGTGTTGCTAGTAGAATGGGACACTATCTATACATGATGCGAGTAAGCTTTGAGGATGGTTAGGTTCTCTTGGTCCTCCAAAACCATTATGTGAAGTCCTCTAAATGATGAATGTATCGTAAATGTCTCAATGAGTATTTTCGAATTCGGTAATGTATGATAAATAGAAAGGTTGTCACGTTGGTTTCTTTAAGGGTGTATGGGTGGTCTCTTCACGTCTTACTTAGGTGAGTCTTAGTGTATCTTGATCTTGATAGTCTAAATTATTAAAAGAGGTTACTTAATGAATGTTGAACTATGCATTATTTTAATGTAAAAAAGAATATCTTACTTTAACTAGTCTTAGGGATTACGTAGGTGTGCTTGTAGAGGGTGTATGGGCGGTCTCATCTTGTCTCACTTAAGTGAGTCTTACTATAACCTTTGGTAGGGAATCAAAATGTTTATGTGTTTTCTAAATGGTTATGTTTGTCTCTTATGGATTACTTGAAAGATGTCCTATTTGTGTATGTTCTGTTTTAAGTGGTTATTATACTTATTTTATGAGATCTATATTTAAAAAGCAATAGAAACATATTACAAAGTAAATATCAATTTTAGCATGGTTTAATTGCTTGTCACCAAATTTAGTGCATTTAATATTATAATTTCATATGTTGTTTATTCTACAAGTGAGGAGTCTCTTTAACTCAAGCTTGGGAATAACATTCTCTCAATCCAATTTTGTATGGCCTCATATGATTCAACATAGTTTTGTTTAGTTTTCTTTTGTGGAAGACATTGTATTAGACTTCAGTTTTCCATTTTATTTATGTGTAGGGTGTGATGCTAAGATTTTAATATGTCTATGATGGGTATAAAATGACTTAGTCTTTCTTATGTTTCCATAAAAGAGTTTAAACTATTTTTGTGAAAAGTATATATTCCGCACTAATTTAATTCATATATATATATGGTGAATGTTGTACAAGGGTTGTACAAGACATCTAAGAGGTTGAATACACTGTGTGGTGACTTAAGAATTTCTAACTTCTATGGTTTATTTTTGGTCGTGACAAACTTTGCATCAATACATAAGGTTAGAAATTAGTGTTAAGGATTTCTATTATCATGAAAGCCAGGTGAAGTAGAGTGTTGTTCATCTGTTATGAGTTGCGACACATCGATGAGCAAGAGGATAAAGAAAGATAAAAGTTTCTCTTTATTCATTATTCTTGTGTCACAACATAGAGTGGATCTTGTAAGTGTCTTTTGCTACTATATTTTCTTGTGTTAATAAGATATGCATTAGAGAAGGGCACCCGAAAGGAGATTTGATGAAAAAGTGGTCAATGAGGGAATTTCTCCCCGAGGTCTTCATGTTCCTCAAGGTGATAAAGTCCCAATAGTTGACAAAGAGAATGAGGTTCTTGTGGTTTCCTTGAACTTGACTAATTGGGAGATTAGTGTAACAACTGAGGATAACCTCCTATAAGTAACACGACATACTTGAACTATTGGAGGTCATACACATGCCATTATACATCTTTCATTGCATAATCATAAAAACAGCGAAAAATTTAAAACTTTTTATAGTACATCATATTCTAGATTTATCACTTCATATTTATATAAAATATATTAATAATAGTAAGGCTCTAAGACTCGTTTGCCAACATAAGACACAACTCAATAAAATAGGATAGGGAAATAACCTTTAACAACATATAATAATAACTAAATTATTACATAAATTGAATATGTACTTGAAATAGGGAAATCCTTGAATTGTAAGGACCCATTTCCTTGAACTTGGGAGACCTATTGAACCTATTCACATAGGAGACATTGTCTTGTCAAGAATGAACTTAATATGGCCACCACGAAAAACATGCATTTAAGAAGGACATTTAGTTATAAATCATGCACCATGTCTATTTAGTAAACTTCATGAACATTGGCACAATAACTATAACATAGTTCATATATATATAGTAGATATGTATACTATTCATGATAAAACATAAGCCACTTATCACATTTTGAGGCACATTTATTACATACAACACATTATTTCTATTTCACAGTACTTTTTTCCATTAGAAACCCTCAAGTGTGCTTAGTACAATGTATAACATTAGGGTCACCTAAGACAGTCTATCATAGATATTCTATATCAACACAACCACCTATAATCATAAGGTCATAAGATCATTATATGACATAATCTTCACATAAGAATCATCACCTAAGAAAACCCCCAAGTCATAGTAGTTCAATGTGTAGGAAGCATCCCATAATACTACTCCACACCAAGTGCTCCTATGAAGTCACGCTAGACTAGGCATAACATACTTAATAAGTCATAACATCCTCTTTTATAACTAGACATAAGGAACATACCTCATATCATCAGTTAAGGACTCATTCCTTTACTACAACCTTCGTGTTATATAACATAGTCATATTATATGCAAACTATCCTCACAACCCTTTCGCATGCTTACTTGTATAATTTAGAAATGGAGTCCCATACCCAAAAATATACTAAGTAAACTCACCTACAAGTCATAAGTGAAATTTCACATGCATACTCATAATTCATGTCTCAGCATAGCAAAGTCACTTAACATGGATTCATAAAAACCATATATAACATAAGGCTTTATTTCATAACAAGCTCCAATCCGATCCTTTCTTGAAGTCCAATAGTGCAATGCATGGGTAGTGTCCATAGTCCTAACTAATCTATGTAAAATTCTCCTGGATTTATAATTAGAGTAAAATTTTGAAGGTGTTACAATCAGAGTTTATAGTCTTACCTTAGTTTATTTTTTAACCTTAATGAGACATTGCAATAATTCACATAGAACATGTGATCTACATGATATCCGGTGTTTCACTCCCACACTTAAAATAGTGGGTACTACTTTCAAAGTAGGACCTTCATACAAAAGAGTTGTTTTAGTTGATCACTTAGCTAAAACCTATGGGGATACATATTATGGAACATGGATATTGCTTCTAGAAAGCATAACTTTCTAGCGTTGAGGTTTCCATATCATGAAACAACATCTATGTTTCGAACCCGGACTTGCTAAACGTGAAAGTTCTCCTGTGGTCCGGACTGACTAAAATTGAAGATCCCACCCTCATTTGTCATATTCACTCGATGCTAAGCTCAAACACCTTTTATATGTATATTTAAGTCTTTAGTATGTTAGTTTAAAAAGTTGGTTTTAGGTGGTTGATCTTTCATACATCATATCGCTCAAAGGATTTTAAAATGAGAATGTCCTTACTTCATAGAACATAATTCATGTAAGAATATCCTTTAACATAAGTCTATAATTCATTCAATCATGTGTGTCTACATACATATGTGAGATCTGCCTTCGCGAAAACACCTTTAATTACACATGTTGATAACTTCATTAATCATATACTTAACATGAATAGAAGTAGGTAATAATGCATAGGTGAATTATTTTTTAATTAGTCGCCATGAATCTACCCTACTCATTGGCATGCATGAAGTGTGTGTACATTAGTCAACATGATCACATAATGTCTTTAACATAACATTAAGTAAGACACTTCTCTAAATATCACATCTTATGTACAATATTCCTCAAGTCTCAAGTAATACACATCTAAGTTATTAAGAACTATAGATTATACTCACTTAAATTTAATCAGAAGAGAAGAAAGCATATTAAAATTAGAACTGAAGACTCCTAGCATACTTTGATCACAAGTATTTCATATGTAGGGGTCATGCTATTAGAGTATTAATCATCATTAGCCATAGAGTTCACACCAAATACTAACATGATCATCATCATATATACAACATTATTTTCACCCCTAGCATATGTAGCTAGTGTGGAAGACTATACATTTAACTTCACATAGCATTAATTCACTTAGACGTGATACTAGAATCAAGGCTACACCCTTCAACTTTCTAACATGGAAATCATTATATTAAGTAATCATGAATCTATTGGCTTCAATGACATGACCATCATATAAATATGTACATGAATTTTAACAGTGCCACCGTAAGGGGACCATACCAAACATCACAATTCAATATACATTCTAAGCTAAATAGAGGAAATAAGTCAACTTACAAAATCTTAAAGCTAATAATCATATTTTATCAATTATCCATTATTCATAATCAATTGATATTGATAATACTAGGATTACTGCATATAGTATAATCTAATAACACTTGAATAATAATTTAATAAATATTACAACACACGTAACATGTAATAATTTGATAGGATAAAGAGATAATGTGTTCTTCATGGAATCAGATTGAAAATAATGTTTAAACCATAGATTTCACACCCAAAAACAAACAGTAAAATTCAGGCTCAATCTCAGATTTCAACTGATGTACTTGACCTCTCGGAGGTGTTGTACTAGTCCTATATATCATTCATCGCATAAACATAGTTAAAAGTAGTTCGGAATTAAAACTTATCACAAAACATAACACAATATTTAAAATATCTATGATATAGAGTTATAAAAAATACTACGTTTCAATCTCATCACCTTAGGAAACAAGAATACTTGGGACATTGCCCATACACAATATGAAAATAGAAATACTTAGTCAATTATAATACTTCAAATATAAAACATGAAATACATATATGAAATCGAGTCAAATGAGGACATACTTCAACTTCTCTAGAATGATTCTAAGGTCCAAGTCTTCACCTCCCAAAAACTCCTTACCTACCAAGAGCTATAGAGAAAGATAAAATCGTGGACTAGTACAACAACATGTACGAAGTATGACATAATGCATACAAATCATGAAATGGACATTTATTTGAAATATGCATATTTTAATTTTAAAATCATATTATAATCATAAGAACAACATTTAGAAACTTAGAAACACATCATAAAAAATTTAAACCAAACATCATAATTTTAGAGGTCAATTTATAATAACCTCATTCATTGTTACAGTGAAGTCCCTTCACTGTACAGTGAAGTTGATATCCTTCACTTTTAGACATCTTCTACTATTTTATTATCCCACTTAAATCTATCCTATGAGTCACTTAAGTAACAGAAAGAGGGACCACCCATAAACCTCTCTAGACATACCTAAATGATACTCAAGACTACTTATGAAGAGTCACTTACACACTTACAAGACACCATAAACATCAATGTAACATTCTTTTACAAAAGGTGACTCTAATTCTAACTTAAGTGATTTTTGAAGCGACCTCCCATATAATACCTTACATACACACTCATGAGATCCTATAGACTACCTAGGATATAATCATGATCACTTATTACACTAAGATAAAGATGATAGGACATTTTTTTCAAAAGGCTATTAAAAAACCCACTTAAGTAAATCAAGAAGATAACGTCCATGATTGATCTCTTAAAGATTACCTAATTAATCATTAATACTACCTAAGACTTAGAGCATGTCCATAAAATCAACCAACTTCCCTAACTAGAGCGATTCTTAAGAATTCCTTAGGTAAGAAATGAAGAGATAATCTCATATGCCCTTTTCACACTTTAACAAAGGAATCCTTAAGTCACTTTATATTAGGTACTCATTCATTTACATTTTTCATAACATAACTCATTATTTCGTTAATTCATTAAGAAACTCATACATCACATAAAGGACATTCAAGTAATGTTCTTAGACAAGACATAGGGAATCCAACTAACACCTTCAAAGCGTATTGTGAAATCTTAATATAGTGTCCCATACCACCACCTAAATGACATAGAACTTCTCTAAAGATAGTAAGTATATCACATGATAAGAATAAGCAATAACAGACATATACCATTATAGCAAGATGTGGAATCTACAGTTTTATTGTACTTTTATAAGTTCCTTAAACTTACCAATGGTAGAACTTAGACACATCCCACGTTGTCAAATGATTAAGCAATATGAAGGAAAGGTTTTTATTATATCTCATTCTTTGACTAAAAATATTCCCTTAGCATACTCACGGAGTGCTGTCCTTCGTTTTGATAGAGTAATTCACATTAAGGTTCATATAAAGGTGTTTCATATCTAGTTCATTACCCAATTGCATAATCCTACTAAAAAGGTCCTTTAGGTTACCTTACATTGGTGATAAGAAGATCATGATGACTTTCCTAAGTTTTGACATTATGCCGTTCCAGCCAATCAACCTTAAGTCAATCATTCCTTTACTTTGAAGGATACCATTATGTCATTGTACTTCAACATTACCAACCTAACCACTAGGTTCAAGGTTTCTCATAAAAGATTCTCTTATAATCATTTAAGTTCTCATAACATTCATACATACAAGACAAAAAAATTTAACATCCCATGTGAAGAAATCACATGACCGTATTCATAGAATCATCAAGTAAGGGACAAAAGTCAACCAAGAAAAGATACCACATGCTTCACCTTAACACACATTACATGTCATTCTAGAATCACATCGATGTAACTACTATCATGTTTATATCACCCTACACACCATCATAACATAATCAATATTACCATCATGGACTCATATAATCAACTAGGAATAAACAACATAAACCCTGAGACTATACACACAAGTAAAAGTCATAGTCTAACATGATAACCTAAATAGCAATAATAGAAGAACACTTATATGACTTCACGTGTAGATAGACATTATCATTAATTACATAATCACCTACACAAATAGACACATTACTTCAAGTAGTTGCCGACAAGGCCATGCTCATTATAATACATAAAGTAATGCCAACAAGGCCATATCAATTGCACGTAAAGAACATAAATCCGCCACCATACGTAGACCATACCAATCACAATATAACAGAGGTTTAAATAAAAAAAATAAAAGAAATAGGGAAGTGTATCACCACTCCGTCCACAATATCTCAATTTGATGCTAAATCATCCAATTCAATGTCATATGGCCCTTACCAATGTCCATGAATATCAACTCTACATAAACTATAATAATAAATTAAACTAGGTCAATTCAATGAAGATTCGTCAATATAATACAACCTAGATTTCAATTGGATACAATTATTACATCATTAGATAGGCCGTTCAAATCTACACCATAATTCATATACATTAGGTCAATATTAAGTAACCCATAACATAGTGAAAAACAAGGATTCATCAAGTACATGTGTACATAGTTTATTTAGATTAAAATCATCAATTCTATAACAATTTAATCCATAATGAACATTAAAAAACAATTAATGCAACAACACATGGTAGAATCATGAAATTGGTCAATTCAACATCCAAAACATTATAATAATTCTTGAGAGTTGCTCTCCTTGATAAAACGAGTTTCAAGGATCAAAAGTAATACCTCAATGAAGATACTTCTTCTCATTGGACTTCAATTAAGTCTTAAGGAACCTCTAAGGTATTTTGGGGTATTTATTTATAAGAATGAAGTCTTCAATGTTTTAAAGACTTATGTACACACATAAAATACCTAAAAAAACCCTTCGGAACCTCCAATACTCTTTTTTTGAAGTAGGGTGAAATTAAAAGTTCACCCCTAAACATTGAGTTAACTTGTGCAGGGAGCAAACCCAAACGACGGTTGCCCATCAATGGTCCATCCCTTGACCAAAGGAACGTCTTGATGGTTCGTGGTCTATGAATGATACCTGTCATAGGCTTCCTCTACCCCATATCTAATTCTCAATCGACGAACAAAAATAGGGCATCGACTGACCCACTCGGCATCGATTGCTTACCGTTGCTTGGGCTGTCTTGGACAGTTTTGGCAAAAATATTGGGTCCTACCTGAAGGACTCGTGGATGGTCCTAGGAGATTTTTGCCCATACATTTCCAACCCAAAAATTATTGTATATGAGTTTAGCAACTCTCAGATGAATTTCATCCAAAAATAACACGTAAAACGTGACGAAACATGCTTAGAAACACAAGATCATTTCAAGGCAAACCTTTTGAACGCCATGGACGTTCTTGGATGTTTCACGTCCAAACATAAAAAAACATGATACACTTCCTATATACTTAATATTAACTCATTGAAGGACCTGATAACATCATGAATGACACATAAACACATAAAAACACATATGTGGCACATAGGTGACTTAGTCGTCGGGCGTCTTATTTGTCCCTTGACGTTTGACTTTCAGTGCACCTAAACACTTAGACACTGCCTCATTAACACACAATATACCTATTCAGGACCTTAGACCATCAATATAATGATGTAAGGATATATTTAACCTAAGTCATTTTTGAGGTCTTACAATAAAATAATCATACAATCATCATTAGAATGCTTTGTAAATCACTTTAACTAAGGATGAAGAGCTACCATTCATTAACATAATAAGAGATACAAAATTTTGATATTCATGCACCAAGAATCCACCTCCAAAGCTTTTTCTTGATCTTGGTCTCCAATGGCGGTTTTGAGGTTTCATATTTGGGAGGGAAGGTTTCACTTGGAATTATGAGTTATCAATTAGAGTTTAAACATATATAATAAATTATATTACCTATATAAACCTAAATTAACCACCCATGGTTTCACTAGGACATGGGGTGACATTTCCATTCATCCCTTTAAGTTGGCAGTGAGCAGGCATATTGTTGAAGGTCCATTTAACATACATGGCAACAGACCGTCGATGGAATGACAGTTCCGTGATGCACAGTAGTATTTTCTGATAGAGTCCCCCTTTTTGGAAGCTGATCTCACATACCTATGTATGGAGCAACGCTCCCAATTGATGGGGTGTTTATCCAGGCAAAGTCCATTGATTACACACTGCCTAAACTGTGTTTGGTCAGCCTTAAGGTCCTCCTCAAGGACCCTCTAGTGGTCATTGAGGAGTCATGAATGGATGATTCAAACCTAAATACATCAAAAAAAATATAAAATTTATACAACACCAGAACACACTAGTACGTTTAAAGTCAAACATTTGAACATCTTTGTCATTGTTAGGTGTTTGACCTCCAAACCACATCAAATAACCAAATCTCTCTTTTAGGCACATGTGAGGCTCTAGACACCTTTGTTCATTTTTAGGGTCTTGACAATTAGAGATACTCTCTTTTCCCTAGACCTATCCATGATGTCTCAATTTAATAGAGATATTGGGCCTAAGATTATTGTTCTAGAGGGCATAATGATCTATATATTGAGGGACTCTATGAGGATGAATCCTCCTATATTCCTTATTTCTAGGGTGGTAGTGGATCCCTAAGAGTTTTTATATGATGTATATAACGTGCTGAGTGCTATGGAGTTACTTATAGGCAGAAAGCGGATTCAGGTTCATATCAATTGAGAAAAGTTTCTCAAGTATCACGCACTCGATGGAAAAAAATAGGACGGTAGAGTCAGGTCCCATAGAATTTTAAAAGTTTAAGAAATCTTTCTTAGGAAAGTACTCTCCCCAAGAGGAGAGGGAGGTGAAGGTTTAGGAGTTTATAAATCTTAGGACAGGTAATGTTTGTGTTGAGGAGTAATCTTTGATGTTTACCATATAATCTAGGTATGATCTATCTTTGGTGTCTGACCGTAGAGATGAGATGAGTAGGTTTGTTACTGGTGTTGCCGACCTTGTGAAATAAGAGTGTCATACGGACATACTCCATAGTTACATGATCCTATCTAGACTTATGGGATATGCACAATCCATTGAAGATTCAAATTTAGTAAGATTTCATGCAAGTTTAAGAGGGGTAGATTTGATGAGCAAAACCAATCTAGGTTAAAGAAGAGGGATCTAAATAAGGATTGGTCTAGTTCGGCTAAGGTCATTTATGAGAGAAGTTGTTGTTCTTAGAGTATTAAGCCTACAAGTTCCACCTATGGGAAAAAACACTTCGGGATGTGTCTAGCCAGAACTAATGGGTTTCTTTGTTATGGAAAGGATGATTATAAGGGGAGTAATTGTCAAAATATTGCAGCTAGAATAAGTGAGGCCTATTATGATCCTCCTAATGCTCCAGATGATCTTGCACCAAAGAGGAATCATTTCTATTGCCTCCAATCTAAAGCGAATATGGATAAGGATACTGATATGTTATGTTTTTGTTTTGTAAGTTGTGATGGTTTCCCTCTATGTGGGGGAGTATGGTGAATAGTTGGGACGTGATTTGTTATCTCTTTTCTTAAATTCTATCAAGCTTGAGAGTTAGATTTTATAGTAGCATTTTGCATGTGTTTATGAGTCTAAGTGAAAATGAGTTGTCCTTGCATTTTGCATTTTCATGAGCTTATTTTTATGTGGTAAAGTGAGCTTAAATGAATTTGTCACTCATATTTTCAATATCTTTATGATTAATTTCTTAATGTTGCATAAGTGAACTAGTAAGAATGTTTTAAGGTGAAGTAATTGAAAATTTGGCAAAATTGTGTTTATTAGATTTGACATTATGTGCTTCCGAATTATGTTATTATTACAATGATATTTGGAGAACGGCGCCTCGTCAAGCAGGCTATGCCCCATAAATGGGGGGTGTTAATTCCTATGTAGGTGTGGGAGCTTAATCCTCCAAATTACAGTCTCTAACAAAAATGACGTCCTGCAGAACGACCCGTCGTCTGGTCGTCAGCCTGTAGATGACAACATTGATAGACATATGCAATTTTTTTCTGGTGTTAGAATCATGTTTGCGTATTTTTGGGAAATTAAACTAGGTTCTTAATTGAACCCTTTTCCCTAACCCTATGTAAGAATTGGTAACATAGATGTTTAAGGTTGTTTGAATTGAATATTTTTTTAATTCACTATATTATGATGAAGGTTATTGGATTATTTTATTGTTGTGATTTGATGGTTAGATCTTGAAGGAGGTTTTGGAAGCTATTGGTACGATTTCTTGTAACCATGAGTTCTCTACTTTAATAATGATTATTTCTTATTGAAGTTGATATTCATTTGATGTATGATAATATGACTAGATTAAGAATTTTATGATATGACGATTTTCATGGCATGTTATGAATATTTTAAATTGTGATATAATGGTAATTGTATGATGATACAAGGTTGACAAGGATTCTCTTATGTGCTTATTACTATGACTATGATGTGTTGATATCACTAATGATTATTTGTAATGACAGGATGTTCTCGTTCAATAAATAATTAGCTAATTACATGATTATACAAGGGATTAGTATCCTATGGACTATATTAAGATTTGATTATTAAGAATGACTTAAAGGAATTTAAAATATTAGCTTTAGATTAGCACCGAATGAACTATATATGAGAGGTGTCCCTCTCCAATGTTGAGATGTTGGTTCAAAATGGTTCTCATGATATTGAGATTACAATCTAAGCGTGCATAAAAAGGGTTTCTAGTGTATATCGTAGTTCCTTAACTTTATTGCCTCCGTAGGAATACTAGCTAGTGAATCCACCTAGAATGTTATGTTTCTGTTTTGGGTCTACCTTGGCAAGTACAACACCTTATTTTGGTGTAAGGTTTCATGGACACTAGTTTAGATGTTTTTTCTCACATGGTCTATTTTTTGTTAAGGTGATTGTTCCTGAAATTTAAATGAGTGAATGAAGTAATGAAGATGGACACTAACTACGGTGACTCAATGGTTACTACTTATTGTAGGTAGGTGTATGTGATTCTACTTATACGTAACACAAGTTTTCCTTAAGGGAAGTCCTAGGGGCTCATTTTTTTGCACTTATAACATCATGAATTACATGATGTTTAATTATATGATGTTAGTTACTTTGCCTAACATGATAATTGTCTAACTTTTTATATACCAGAAGTTGACTATGTATGTTGTTATCTTATATTAAACAAGGCATTACTTCTGATCTTTTTTCTTGTTTACTTGATAATGTATGGTTATAGGCTTCACATGAGAATTGCACTGTTAAACATTGGAAGGAATTGTTGGTACGGGTCTTGTACGTGTTGATGATATAAACTATTGAACATGAAATGTTGGTATGACTATAAGGTGATGTTGTCATTTCTTATATGACAATGTCTTGGTTATAGTGTGATAGTTTACTTGTATGTGCCCTTGATTGTTCATAAAGGCTTTTCAAATTGTTTAGCTTGTTGCTATAATAATAGTTTCTTTTGAGCATGTCTTCATATGGTTTTACTAGCATATATTTCCTAACGTAATACAAGTTGTTGTACTAACATATATTCTTTTTATTTCTATAGATATGTAAATTCGGGCCGTTGATGTGCTAGACGCCTTTTGCATGAAGACTTGGACATCATTTCAAATTTGTTAATAAGTCCTCAATGTTTGAGGATGGTGCCACGTTTCTATCTTAGTAGTATAGATTACTTCTAACGACGATTGTTTCATTTCCTATTTCTTGACACTATTATTGTAAGCCTATATGTGGCATACTATACTAGAGTTTGAGTGATGCCCGACTTTGTAATAATCGTTTAGATGGTTGAATGTGAGACAATATATCTGACTCTTAAATGAATGTTTAGGCTAAACGAGAAGTCTATGTAAACTCCATATATAAAAAGTCTATGTGAACTCCATATCTGATATATTAAAAGTCTAAGTATACTTCATACTGTAAATTTTTTTAATTTTCCGTATTTTCAACCTACGATATGTATTGATGAATGTTAAGAGATAGTCTAAGTCCTCTTCTATAATTAACATTACGGTTACGTCTAGGGGGTTCTCCCCGATAATGAAAAACATGGTATCAGAGCATGCTCTTGAGCAACCTAAGGATTTGATGTGTCACTTAACCATGTATATGCAGTGTCATCTTCGCAATTGTGAAGTGCACCACACGTATCAATGAGATTCTTAATAATTCATATATATTCTCATTTTCTTGGTATTCCATAGTCCTGCCTCAGGAGTCTTAAATCTATTAGTTCTTATAATCTAACCATTTTATTTTAGTTATAGGATATTACTATTATCAGTGATGTCACATTCGGAGAGTACCCCCTAGAAGTTAGGGAATTCTCGAATAGGAACACAACGTACTTGATCGCTGAGAGGTCTTGTGCAAGCCCTTTTACATCGATAATTGCATACATGTATGATTAGTAATGCAGAATAAAAACTTTTCACATGAAATAATAGTACTTAAAATATAATTTTTAAGAAAAACCTAATTAAAGCCTATGTATGAAAAACACCATTTTAGACATACGAATATATTGGGACACGAACCATACTTCAAAATTTCTTAAAATTATTGACAATTAAAATGCTTTCAATAAAGAAAAGTAAACAGCAAGATGTCCTCGAATCTAGTGAGGATATACCAACATTTCTCTTGAATTAACACTAATCAAACTTTCCACTTCTAGACTCCTTTCAAATACCACCTACACCTTTAGAGATAGACAAAATGTATGGAATTTGTACAAACATTGTACTAAGGATGACATAATGCATAAAATCATGATAAATGGACTTTTGCATGAAACGTGCTCTTTTTGAGAAAACCATTTAAGACAAGTATAATATGCACTTAAAAGTCAACATATATGTATATAAGTGACATTCAACAGTATGCCATAAGCATCCCTTCAACCCATATAGATGTATACACCTCCCCCAAAGTTTATCCTAAGACCTACATAAGTAAGATAAGAAGAGACGACCCATACACCCTCTTCAGGCCTACCTAAACAATACTTATGACTAACTAAGAAAAGATTGTTCCTGTTTCCTTTAACTTATGCCACACCTAAGGTTACTCCAAGATTCACCTAAGTAGGAAAACAAGAGATAGCCCATACACCCTCTTGAAGCTTACCTAAGTCAATAAGACGAGTCATTCATTAAGGATTTCACATGATGGTCATAGAAATAACTAGGGAACATAGACTCTACCACAATCAAAGCCTACTCGTTCCATATCTAGATAGCCTTGCATTCACGTACCTAAAAGTTGTAGAACTTATCAAATACTAGAATGTATACCATATGATGAGAATAGGCAATAACCGATATATACCATACTAGCTAATCATGGAATCCGGAGTGTACCCTACTCCGATGGAGGGTGTTCTATTTTAGAAGTGTAAAACTAGGACACATCCTATGTAGTAACATGGTTAAGGAATATAAAGGTCTTTTATGAACTCTAGTCTATTTCTCATGTAGAGATACATTTTACTCTTTTCTCCTACTTAAGTAAATCTACAACCCATATCATATTTACTAGGTGCTAGCATGTGTTCTCATAGAGTTTGTTCAATAAAAAGGAACATATGAAAAGGTGACATGTGTTAGTCAATTCCTAGTCATAATGCACCTACAAAAGATAGGTCCATTAGGGATGCCACACAATGGTCTATAAGGATAGCTCATTCTTAACCTTCTTTATAAGAATGTTCCACATATTAGTCATGCTTAGAAGTAATAATCTTAGATATAGCAATACTATACTTTCATTCAACCTTTATCTTCATATCATATACAAGACAAAGGTTCCTAAGCCTACTAGATCAGGATGTTCATATTCACAATGTACATGTATCAGTTAAGAGACACAAGTGTAACACTCAAGAAATTCCATGACTTTAAATAGAGATTAATATATTTTATAATGTTTAAAATGATTATTAAAGATTTATATTAATGTAATAAGTTAATTTAGAAAATATTAGAGTCGGAACAACAAAGAATGACCCTGACGTCCACAAACTAGCTAGTTTTAACTAGTTGACGTACGGTGAAGGTTTTGAAGTGTCAATTTAAGTCAAAAACTTCAAAAGAGACCTTGCATAGGTATTAATTAAAACAAAGGGTCCAAACATCTGGTAAACACACCCCAAGTATCACACAAAGGGTTCTTGGGCAGGACCCGAACATAGATGAGCAGGTTGCCTAGCAGCCTACGAACAAATAGAATTGGAAGGATGGTGCACGACGCACAAACGACATGCAGTCCACTGCCTCTAGAATTAAGAGGAACCCTCATGATGTGAGGCTGACATGCACGTCATTTCCTCAACCTAAAATTTTAGAAAAATGACGGGATTTGTCCCTGCTAAACGCAATTACTTTCCAGAATCGTTAAAGTTCTATTTTTGGTAATTTAACTTCATTTAAAGACCCTTTTAAGTGGAGGGTCTTTTGAGTATGTTATAGGAAGACTATATATGTATTATAGGTCAGTTTTAGACCAGTTTATACACGTCCAATCAAATTCAAAGACAATTACCCATCTCTCTCATCAAAACATCACTTTGGTAAACTCCATTGCTGAACAAGAAGATCCTAAGGAAGAAGAGGAAGGCTTTGATGTTTCCAATAAAATTTTGTGAATTATTCGTCAATAAGGTAGAGTTTTTTAACTCCTGGGATTCATTTACCCAAGAGGTCCCTTTCAGAGATAGTTTTTTAAGATATTCAGATACTATGCTTTTTACACTACACAATAGACTTTCTTCCTAACTCTTGATTTAGGAATTTTTGATGAAAAGTAAATGCTTTCTACGGTATATTTCCCACGAATTAATGAGTATGTGGTTAGTAATGTTTGAATTTTTTGTGAAGCAAGTGCTTATTTAGATTATATTATCTTATAATTGTGTCTACTTAGTATATGTATGAAAACATTGGTATTGGTACTATTACATGAATGAACTCTTTAATTACCCTTTTTCCTTATCTCACATTATGAATTTGATCTTTTATATGATTTCCACAAATGTTCTTGTTTATGATAATGAGTTTTTCACTATTTTATGGTTATGAATGTTGTAGTTTGAATTTAATAGCATGAATAAGGTTATTGGAAGCAATAGGTATATCTTCTAAATGTTGTTATTACTCTATGTTGGATATGTTAGCCCATAATGATGTTACAATTCTATTGATTTATGTGTGATGTTTCTATAAATATACATGGGAATCTAAAAAAGTTAATTTTGAGATCATGATAAGAATAAGATAATGCTAGTTATGTTATTCTCTTGTATACTTTACAAAAGATGATTATACTATGTTAATCTCACAGACAAAGGGGGGCGATGAAAGGAAATTCTCACCTAATTTTAAAGAAATTATGATCATGTTTATACAAGGAGTTAATCTCCATTGACCTATGATACGTCTATGCTAAAATAAAACTTAAAGATTATACAAAATAAGGACTTAAGCGAAGCACCGATGAACAAGATATGAGAGGTGTCCCTTCCCTAGATTAAAGGTAGGTCACAATAACTCGAATGAGAAAGAGGATTAAATGTAATGTGGAAATATTGGTCTCTCCTACATATCCTGGTACTTGTACTATGTAGCAAACATAGGATACTACCTTGTGGATCCACCTACAAAGTTATGTCCTGTTTTGTTCAACTTTGGCTTGTAGACCACCTTCTTTCGGTGTAGGGTTTTATGACACCGGATTCCAAATTTTACTCACATGGTTTACGTTGGTTAAGGTGAATGTTCCCTCTTGTAATATGAAAGACAAGTAAATGAACGTTGACTAGGGGTACTTAAAGAGTCTACATAGTATATGTAGGGGAACGAGACTCTACCTAGACATTGCAAAAGTTAACTTTAAGGGAAGTCATAGAAGATTATTCTTGTGTAATAAGATAATATGAAAGGTATATTTTTATGATGAATTAGTTAATCTAATATGATGTTGGTCATTATGATGGATATGTTATTGGGTTATATCATTAAATGATTTGATGACTACTTATGTTACAAGTAATATGAATCAATGATTTACTCATGGTCTCCTGTCTTATCTACTTGTTTGTGTGGGGTTATGGTGCTTCACATGACCATTTCACTTGTAGGTTGGGGGATGATATCACTTGTTAGTGTTTTGTATGTTATGTATATGTTACCTATTGAATATTAATGTTAACACGACTATATGATTTGTGTTATTGATTATGACCATGTTTTATGTTGATGAAGTCCTTAACTTTTATGTCTTTTGGTATATTCATAGAACACATTCACATCACTTAGCATGCTTTCTAAAGGTATGATAATTGATCTTTTTTCATGCATGTCCTTAAATATTATGCATATACCCATACTTAGTACATGTGGCATATTAACCCCAAACTTTATATTACTACAAATGTAGGGTACGACATTTGATGATTAAGAAGGTCAATTAAAGAAGATTGGAACTCTTTCTACAAGTGTTTGTATGTCCTCATGTTTGGGGATTCACTCTTTTATATTTCTTATTATCAAGGCATTAGTAGATTTTAAGAATATTCTATTTACATTTATGTTCTTTGGAATCGTTTGTATTAGGGCCTAAATGGAATATGTAATATTTATTATTTAACTCAAGATTCGTACTCTTTAGATGGTTTTATATATGTTGGACAAGTTTTTAGAATATCGTATGCCATTATTAATGTTATGTATGAAGTCTAAGTATACTTCAAATAGAATGTAATAGTTTTAATTTTCCTTAATTTTAAGTTAATATATGTTATGATAATGCTAAGGGCTTGCCTTGATCCTCTGAGAGGACGAAGTTGCCGGTTACATCTAGCTATGGGTGTGACAAATTTTGTTTGAGAGCATGAGGTTAAATATCCTTAGTAACAATTTCTCACTAAACCACATTAACTAGTTTCTTCCTCATAATTGTTAAACGTGCCACAATTGTGGATGAGTCTTTTTCTTAACACTAGTATGCCATGACTTCAGAGTTTTGACACTATGTGTCGTTTATATTGAATGCACTTGTTGCTGTTATAGGCGATGAACACAAGAAGGAAAGCAATGAGAAGAGTACGAGAAGAGATGGCGAATGCGGGAGCTAATCTACAAGGCAATCAAGTTCCTCCTCAAGTGCAAGCTGTTGCAAATAATCAAGTTTCGGTAAATCCTTCGGCCATGACAGATGGTGAAGTGAGGGCAGCACTCTTCCAAATTTCCTAAGATGTCACTACCCAATGTTAATCCATCATGGCTCAACCTAATCAGGAAGTTGTTCCTCGAGAGAACCAACATACAAGTACTATGTCTAGCCGTTTGAGAGATTTAACGTGAATGAATCTTCACATGTTCTTTGGATCAAAAGTTGATATGGAGCACCAATATTTCCTTGATGAGGTGTAGAAGATTTTGTTTTCTATGGGTTTAGGTATTACTGAGAGGGCTGAGCTTTCTTCTTATCAGCTCAATGATGTGGCAGATCAGTGGAAGGATAGTACGCTTAAGGTGGTGGTTTCATGATTTGGGACATCTTTTACAAGGCCTTTCTTGACAAATTATTTCCAATTGAACAAAGAGAAGTTAGGGTAGATGATTTCATCAAACATCGCCAGGGAGGTATGTGTGGCAAAGAATACTCCTCATTGTTTATTAAGATGTACAAATATGCTTCTTTTTTGTTTTTCTAATGCTAGGAACGAAATGAGTCGTTTTGCAACCAGAGTCTCCGAAGATCTTCAAAAAGAATGTTGTGCAGCCATGCTTAATAACAATATGATTCTTTTTGGGATGCGGTTTCATGCTCAAAAGGTTGAGGGAAGTCAAGTAAGTAAAATGAATAAGGAAGCTAAGAGGGCAAAGTCTTCTGAAACTGCTGCTCATAAAAGTAGTCTTGATGTTCAAGACAAGCCTAAGGTCAAGAAGAGGTTTACAAACAAAGTTCTGTCAAATGTCTCAAACAATCACAAACAAGAGTTTTAATCCTAAACAGGTTAAAGGGAGTAACGTTGATCCACCAAGAGAAAGACCATCTTGTGGTAAGTGTGGTAAGAGACATTTGGGTAAATGCCTTGTTGGAACTAATAGTTCTCATGGTTGTTGCAAAGGTGTCCATGTTGTGAAATATTTTCATAATGTGAGAATCAAAAGTTAGGGGAATATCCAAACTCAACCAAGTGGTCCTAGTTATGAAGATCCAAAAAGGAACATTTTCGATGCACTGAAGTCTATAGTGAACAATAGAGCTCTCCCAATGTTCTGATGGGTATGTTACAAGTTTTTTTTAATGCTTATGCTTTGTTTGACCCAGGTTCTACCCTTTATTTTGTTACACCTTTGGTAGCTAGGAAGTTTGATGTACCTCTCGATGTTTTTATTGAACCATATTCTGTTTATACCCCAATGGGTGACTCTGTAGTTTCAAAAAGAGTCTATATGAAATGTCCTTTGATGCTGCTAATAGAGTTACTCTAGCTCACTTAGTACAACAGGGCATGTTTGATTTTGATATTATTTCGGGAATACATTTACTTCATGATTGGTTTACTTCCATAGATTGTAGAACAAGGTTAGTGATGTTCCGATCCCAAATGAACCCATTTTAGAGTGGAAATTGACTTTGAGATTGATTTATTACTTCATATAAATCCCATTTCAATTACTCCATATAGGTTTCAGAATTGAAAGATTTGAAGCTCCAACTCAAAGATTTACTAGACCAGGGTTTCATTCAACCAAGAATTCGTTCATGGGGTTCTCCGGTCTTATTTGTTAAGAAGAAGTATAGGTCCCTTCAAATGTGTATTGATTATTGCCAACTTAATAATGTCACCATACAGAACAAGTATCTTCTCCCTAGGATTAGTGATCTATATGATCAAATCCAAGGTTCTAGATACATTTTGGTGATTGACCTTAGGTTGGGATGTCAAAAACTCAGGGTGAGAGGTGAAGATGTTCCCAAGACAGCTTTCTGAAGTAGATATGTTCACTATTAAAGGCAGCCCACCTTCCGATTATCTTGGGCCGTCCTGGCATGGGCTTGAGTGGTGATGGCCTGTGGTTGTGTGGTAATGGCTTGGTCCATTTAATTAAAAGAAGCCCTTATGTCAGCAGTCGTAATAGGTGGAGGATTGTTCGGAGCTTGGACATCATTAGATTCTTCTTCAAGAGGAGGGACTTGATCACCACGGGGAGGATCTCCTGCATTGTAAATCACTTCGTCAAGTTTTCATGTCGCATTCCTCCGAGTATACTGATACGCACAAAATTACTTCTCAAATAAGAAGTAAAGCGGTCGTGTCAAGTGAATAACCCAATTAGTGAGGTTGGGATCGTTCCCACGAGAAAATAGTTTAGACATAACTTCAATCTATTATTACTATTGTTCAGTCAAATAATTCCTTGAGAAGTAAAAACAATAAAGGGGGGGTTGTATTTCTAAATGAATTAAAATAACTAATGAAATTGAAACACAAACTTAACAGCTTTGAATGTTGGAGTTTAATCATTTAATCAAAGTAACTAGCGTTTACGTGTTCCCACCGGTTCATAACATGATAATTTTAACTATACAGTTCTTTCCTAGTATCTTGCATGTAAAGTGATAAGTTATGTATTTCTAAATCTTTGGTCCAGCATCTAGGAAACCTCACTACGTACCTTGGTCCTGCTACTTGTGTTTTTATCCTAAACCTTATGTTTACCTCATATTAAGCATCGTATTCAATATTTGAGTAAGTTATTACCTCGTACCAATCAATACTAGCCTATTAGATAGTATACACAAAATCTATGTTGATAATTCTTTTCCTATTATCTACCGCCTTGGTCCGGCAAGTAGCATTAAGGTGACTTCTAACGTTGGTCATCCGTTAAAAAGATTTCTAAGCGAAAGAATTATTAATACATGTAAGACATTATTCTAGAATTATTATTTTAGTTAGGTTTTACCTCATTATTTGCCTATGGTTCCCATTACCCTAGTTATGGGTTTAGTTACCCATAGTCATAATCACAATATTCAAATATATTATATAATAATTCATGTACTTACATCAATAAGAAAGAGTAAAATCAAAAAGTTTGCTTGATTAATCACCAACAATCAGTTGCAAGAATTTCAAAGTAGTCAAGAATCTCACAAAAAGTCTAATGACAATCAACAGTCTAACAATACAGTGTCTAACAATATGGAGTCTAACCTCAAAAACAAGGTTTTTTCGAACTATTTATAGAAAATAAAAACCTAATCAAACAAGGACTATATTTGTTGGAAATCTGTCAAAACGCGGCTGGGTCGACGACGGGCCGTCATGGACTCCGTCGTCCTATACTTGTGCAATTTCTTCTGCTGCTCTCTTCATTACCCTCGACGGCATGTATGACGGACCGTCATAGGCATAACAGTCCGTCGAGGGTCTTTGTTTCAAAACACTTAAAACTCTAGGAATATGGGTAATGAGACTACTTCTCTTAACTTCATGACGAATCTAAAGGACGGACCTTCATATACACTACGGACCGTCATGGACTCCGTAACCCCACACTTTGTAAAACTTAACCTTCTTCCTTCAACAGCTGCACTACGCTGCCACCTACGGACCGGCCCAAGCTCCGTAGCAGGTCTATTCTGCATTTCATTGCTCAAAAACTCCGAATTCATCTTTGAACAGATTTCCTGCATATAAGAAGAATCTTATAAAAAATTTAGCACATAAAGGCTTTTGGACAGACTAAACTTAAGGAAAAAATATTAATAATACCGTGAAACCACGGGATATCAACACCCTCAACTTAAATTCATTGCTTATCCTCAAACGACGCACTATGACTCAATACAAAATCTTTGTACAATAGTATCCATGTTTTATCCTTTACAATCATTTGGCTATCAATCCCGATTAATCTCATCATATTTATGCATGCTATCACTATTAGGCTTGAATTATGTGGGATCATTGCATGACACAAATTCACCATGCACTACCACCTATCCTCTTCAATATATCACCTAGGTGCTAAAAATTACGGTATCGCAACTCTTGTCCTCACTTTAAAAAAAATCCTCATTTTTCACACAATGATTTCAGTTTGAGTATAAGGATTACTTTTCAACACTTGATCTCAAAACAAAGTCACACTCATTCATACCTATTGCCATAAGCTTGCCCTTATTTTCACTGCCTTAAGTTCACTATACAACCCTTAGGATCACGATAGGACTTTCTTATCTTGTAACATAGGCTCAGGGTCAGGTAGGGTATATTTAGGTATACTTTAGTAACTTTTTTCCGTCGACATATCAGCTAAACATACAATTTTCTATCAATTTATCGCGACCAGTTTCTCATATTCTTTCACCTTGCTAATATCTATTCTTTCTTCATATGTGTAAGTGACTCTCTTCTTTTCTTGCTTGTATTTCTTGTATATTTTTCTTTTTCTTTACTTTTCTTTCAACTAATTATTGAGTAAGTTTACTTTTGTTCTTTCTCTCTCTTTGTTCTTTCAACCACACTTTCCAGAGCATTCCTCATAATAGACACCCTCAACTCATGGCTTTGCCATGAGTCAAGATACACAATACCCAAAGTTGGGTCAGGGCCATAACGCAGGTTGTTACTGCATTATCTATCCTCAACATATGCGTTAGGCGTAAGAGGAGGTGCACATGTCCAAGGAGGGACCAGGGCCAACACATTATTCTATAAAAGATCAGTTGGGGTGAAAAAGAGAGGTCTAACTTAAGCTCTGATCATTTGGATCAATGAAGGATAAATTTCATTAGGTTTTCTTTTATTTAGGCTAAAAATGTGCTATATTGAATAAGAGCCTATGATCCTTTCCTAATTGTCTAGTACAACTTACTTTTAGCAGGACTAACCAAGCAAGTTCTAGCTCAGTACAAATAGTTGACTATTAAAATCTTCCTCACACACACTTGATATCTCATCACTCTACCAGATTTTCAGACACCTTGTTCGAATTTTAGACTTAGGGTAATGCAATGGTGTACATTATTGTCATGCTTAGAGCCCTACATTTATCAGTTACTATGCTTAGATGTTCATCATTTTCCAATTTATCAGGATATCATTTCAGTAATCATGCTCCAGAATTAAACTATGTACAAAAGATATAGACATGCCGGTTCAACAGAAAAAGTAATCAGTGTCTTGGGGAAAAAGAACACAGGCAAGAAAACCCCAAAAGAGGATAATGAATTGGGCTACTCAGACTTCACCCTAGCAGTCACTTTCCATTTACCCCACCCCCAACAAAAAAACATGCAATTGTCCCCAATTCATAAAAATTGACATACTAGAGTGGTAGGTGAAGCAAACCTGTGTCACAAAACGCCGACGATTAGAAAGCTGGTGGGCCCGGTTCCTCAGAACCCACGTCCTCTGTAATCTGGACACCCTTAGTGGTGTCCTCAGCAAAAATAGCACTATCAGCAGTGCCTCCCACTATGTCCACAGATCCGAGGCTGGACGACCCAGCCGCTAACTCTCTTGCTCTCATATGGTGCGCCTCCTTCTCAGCAAGTGAGGCTCTCCTCGCAGCCTCCATCTCACAGCGCTCCTTCTTCCGAGCTCGCGCCTCTTCCTCTGATCGACCCCTACCCCTCTTGACATTCTCTCGAGGGGGAGGTGGTGGAATCATTGTGGTGGGAAATAGGGCCGCCAACAATGTGTCTTCAGCAGGCTCGACATAAAGGGCCTCAGACTCAGGCACCGTAGCCTATAAGATCGAGTAAATATCTGCGTGAAGACTGTCGACCGCAGCCTGGAGAGACGACACATCCACAGGATGGGGTGGCCAGGCTAGCACCCGCAACTCAAAAGCGTCCAAGCACTGGTGAACCTCAACGATCTTCCCTCTGTGTACTTGACCATTTTCCGCTCCAAGAGCACTTCTGCCTCGCTAATAGGCATTTGCATCCACTGCTAGATATGTTACAGAAGTGTAGCCATTTGAGCTGGACCAGCATGGGTAGAGGGGCTGTGCGAGACAAGCTCGGGGCAGTGCTACTACCCGAGATAGACTCGACCAGGGTAGTGTCTGTGGACGCCGCCTTCATAGACATGCAGGCCTAGGCTACCGTATCTGAAAGATCGTCAGCAAGTAGGGGAAGCTCAGGACGGGGCCCTCTGCGTGGAGCCAACTCATTGGCCTCATCTATGATGATGCGGACATCAATTGTTACCATAGGGGTCTTGAGCTGATCAACGTTCCATATAGGCACACCTGCGGACTTGCAGAGAGAAAAGATCATGCACGGGAAAAGTTAAGTAGTGGTGACCTTAAAAGCCCTCTCGTGCATGACTGCCTGTAGAAGCCACGCAAAATCTACCTCAAACCTGGATATCATCGCCGCCATCAATACTGCTCTATCCCATGTAACGATATTATCAGCGGCTGTGAGGGAAAGGCAGTGAAGGACAATCAACCACAAGAACTTCGCCTTGAAAGTGAGGTTGACCTTCTTGATGGCCCCTTTTGGCTCGGTCACCCTCTTCATCAACTGACAGGTGCAGGTCCATCCACCTCTTAGTGGTCTCTCTCAGCGATGGCTCGAGTAGGAACTGGCCATTTTTAACAAGCTGTCATCGGTAGTAAAACTCGACAGTGAGAGTGTTCCGAGTAGCATCAACACCCTCGCCGTATAGAAACCGGTAGATGGTAGGCAGGGAAATATCGACCTTAATGCTCCGTTGTGCTGTCCACTCCAGGCGATGTCTTGTGAAGAGATTGTGGATCTCAGGCATCGTTGGGAGACTCTCTGTATGGACCCGCCGCTTCAATTTGAGTGTTCGAGTCATAACTCCTTTGACATTCAGGAACATGGCGTCGGAGTAGACTTTAAATTGCCCGTCGACATACAACCGGTTGGGCTGGTCAGTAGCCGGGGTGAGGGCATGAGCTGGTGAAGCTTATGTGGATTCCAAACTGTCAGCCTCATCAGACGAGGCCGACACTGCAACGGTGGTGGGTGCGGGAACCCCAATAGAGTCGGAGGCTTCCTCCGAAACGAAACTCCTAAGGTTCCAAACACTCCTTCTTCATTGGTGGCTGACCCCGAAGGTGCTCCGGTCGGTGTGCGCTCTTCATTAGACTAAAAGGTAGTTACTACGCCGAACACCACCTTTTTGGGTGTGGCTCTGGTGGCACGTGAAGCACGGTAAGGGGTGGAAGTGCCTGGGGTCACGTACTCGGGGTCATGCTCCTCATCAGAGCCAATGACCAGGCGGGCAGACGGGGCGACATACTTCGATCGCCTGAGTGCATAGACTCGGTCTTGTTTAGGCGCCATAGTAGATACTACCTCTAAAGGATCAATATTAGTACCAGTAGTGGCAAACAAAACAAACAAAACCACACAAAAAAATTAAAATAAAATGACATATCTATAGTAACAGTGATACACGACGGGCCTGGTGACGGCTCGTTGTGACTATAACAGACCGTCATGGGGTCCGTTGTGTGTTACTTAGATTATGTATATATGAAGAACCCTGAAGGAGAGTCTTTGACAAGTATGACAGTATGTGCAGGACGGACCGTCATATGAATGGCGGTCCGTCCTAGGTGTCCGTCAGAGGACAGTTAAAAAAATATGGAGGCCCTTAGGAGAGGGGTCTCTGACCGTCATAACGGTCATGCACGATGGACCGTCGTGGTTATGACGGACCGTCATGGACTCCGTAACCCCACACATGGTCAAACTTCCCCATTTCCCTTTAGCAGCTGCACTACACTGCCACCTACGGACCGTGACAAGCATGATAGACCGTCACAAGCTACGTAGGTGGTCTATTCTACATTTTTTCCTTCAAAACCTACGCATTCATCTTTGAAAAGATTTCCTGCAAACAAGGATAAACTTGTATAAAAATTAGCACAAAAAGGCTTTTGGACACACTAAACTTAAGGAAAAAGTATTAATAATACCATGGAACCACAGTATATTATATACCTTTCCTATAATCATAAAAGATAATTAGATGATAATGGTAGATAGAGTCAAAGATTCTTGAGGAACGACATTGGTTTTAAAAGAAAATGAGAGTTCTCTAAGAATCATATAGCTTCCTATTCATAAGTGCGGCAGGCTTCACAATTATGAGTAAGAATCTACATAGACGTGGTAGATAGAGGCATTGACACAAAAAATATTCAGATTCTAGCTCTGATACCATGTTTATGACATCTAGGGAGCACCCTCTAGACATAACCAGCATTAGCATCCTCTTTGAGGACTAGGATTAGCTTCTTAGTTTACATTATACATTCATAGGTTAAAAATGCGGAAAATTCAAAACTTTTCTATCTATGATGAGGTTTACATTTTCCTCTCTCGTACACATAATATATTCATATCGAGTATACATAAACCCTTCATATAAGAAGATTATATAGTCTTCTACTTTTATTCACATAGATATATAAAATATAAGATAGTCTTTAAAGTGTGTCTCATCTTATAATAATCTAAAACTTGATTATATAAATTACACATACCCCAAATATTAATGTAATAAAGCCACATATAGTTTATAAAATCATTAGTACTCAAATGAAAAAGAAAGATCATAGAAGTCTTTAAACTAAAAAAACTCCATTAGGTTGATAGTGACATCGCCCTCAGAAAGTGAGGAGCTACCCAACTTAGATAATTGATAATCCCATGTCTTGTTCAAATTTTTCTCGAAATCCCTTCAATGGCGGAGACTAAAATGTTGGGGAAAAAAGAGAAAATTGGGTAATAACATCACATGGACAATGTATGAGACCAAATTCACATATACTATCAAATAATCCTTAAAAGGGACATTTCATTAAAATATGCCATTTTACATTAAGGAAGCCATATGCACAATGAAGAACCAATACCATCCATTATTGCATATTCATCAACTCAATACCATGTACTATACAAAATCATACCACCATTATATGAACATAGGAACTACATGGATCCACTAGCTATAATTCCTATGGGGGGAAACATAGTTCAAGAACTAGGAGATACAGTTGAGACCCTATTTATGCTACATGAAGTATTGTCTCCAACCTCAAGAGTATATTAGGTATCCTACCTTCCTTATGTGGGAAAGCACACTCATCACTCTAGTTCAACCAGTGCTATGGTTGAATCCTGTTTGAAATATCTTCAATCGTTTATTAACAACCATAACTTAGTTTAGGTCATAGGGTCTATCCCTTATATAATACACATCACAGCTGAATAACAATTGCATAAGTACTTCCCTTTCATTACAATTCATACATGTGAGGTTAGCAAATTTTAAAAATAACATCATGATAAGGCATATGGTAAGTCATCACCATCCTTATAACATTTACATCTTAGTTAACACCCTAGAGCCCATATTAAAGACATTTAAATTCATCATCATACCAACCCTATCAATCTTAACACAACACAAATACTTCAATTGAATAAACAACACAAGGTATAAGTCATCACAATAGAATTACGATACCAAGATAATAAGACCTTATCTTCTCCTCTTCCAAAACTATAAACATGGTCTTACCATCAAAAACCCTAAAATATTACATATATTGTAATCATATCAGCATAGTATAGTAATTTTTCATCCAATAACAACGTCAATTGAACAAACACTATAAAACTCAAATTAAGATAACAACCTAGGGTAAAGGGGAAAAGGTTACTTTCTTTAAAGTAGACCAAGCTATCAATGAGTAATGTAATATAGTAATAATTCATCATAATCTAATCAATACAATAAAATGAACCATTAACAAATAAAACTACATGATAAATTAACCCAAAAAAAAAGAAAACCAGTTCCCTCATAAAAGATACCATGATCGACACCTCGTTTCTCAATCAACATACAATGGGACCAACCGTCCTATTGGTACATCGTATGGTTCAGTGATTTGTAAAATATTAAACTTGGCCAAATATTCCAAGTGTCCACGTAAGGAGGCATTCGATTCTTCATTGATTAGAAGACGTTTCGTTGATGGGAAGTCGTTGGTACACACTACCTTAGGTAAACTTCAACTCAAATGCAAGGGTCCTGCTCAAGGGCCCTTAGTTGGTACTTCGGTAGTCGTACCCATATGTTTTGACTATGAAATAAATCTAATAATCTTTAGACACTCGTCCACAAAAATTTATTAATTTTCGACTGCTAAAACCTAGTCAAATATGCTAAGGTAGATTTACACCTTACTGGACTAGTTTACAGACGTACGACTTTTCTAAACTTCCTTAATGACATGTATTCTTAAAAATTGACCTTAAAACAATATAGAAACCATTATACACCAATGTTAGGCACTACAACACGTCTTTGACTTTCTAAGTGTTACACATATGTAGGTAAAACCATTAAAAATATGCACAAAGGACAATTTTCTTTAAAATCATTCTAAGTAATATTGCAAGCAATTATCTGCATAAAAGATAATATACAAGTCAATAATTACAACAACATTGACCCTTATTTATATTCACATACATAAAAAATTCAATATAAAGTCAGGTCAACATTTCAAGTTCTAGAGTACATATAATGAAAGCATACAAGTACCTTACTCACAATTCAAACCCAAGCGTACAAGTGAAATTGTCATGTGAGTCCCATAGACTCCACCTCAATCAAGTAAACTAGTAAAGATATTATAAGTAATGCCTTTACCTCATATAACATTAGATTATATGTAGTCATCATTATACATTGAAATTTAGACCAATATAATGTTCATCAAATGAAACAAAGATCATATAAGAGCAAAATTATATAGAACAAATATTATTCATTCCATTCATAAATTAAGTTCATAAGACATCCTATTAGGAATCCCCTCAACGATAACATGTGTAGTGCATAACTAAAGTTTCGTACCCTTACCTAAAATAAGAAGTATCCCTTAAGTCATCCTTGATAGTGTTCATGCTTGTTACTTTCACTAATTAATTTCACTTTTGGAAAAATTAACCATATCCGATAATAGACCATGTTACCTAAACATGGAATCATGTTACAAGAAACCCTACACCAAAAGAAGGTGCTCTACATGCCAAGGTAGAACCGTATATAAACGTAGCATCTTAGTGGATCCACTATCTAGTCTTCCTTTGGGGTCACATAGTTGAGGAACAAAGACATTTATATTGGAAACCCTCTTTATTATAACTCATAGTATAGTGTCAATCTCAGGAGAACAATGGTGAACCTACCTTCCCTGATGGGGAGGGACACCTCTCATTCGCTAGTTCGCTCAGTGCTAAGCTAAATTCCATTTTATCAAATCTCTTCAAGTCTTTCTTCACATCAAATATAAATTTATGTCATGGTAGACTAACCCCTTGTATAATCATATCAATAGCTCAAATGTGTATGAAAATAACATTTGTTCATCACTAAATTATCATCTTGTGAGAACATTATGTCATAATAATAAATAGAACGCACATGAGAAATAAGTTCCAATCTCTCATATAACACACCTAAAATTATCTCATATCCATAATGTTTCATAACCATATATCCCTAACTTCATCCATCATACTCTAATTAAACAAAATTATAAAAAATAGACCAACATAATTGAAGTAAAATAATATTGATCATTAAAGTCTTTCCAATGGAATCGAAGAATCTCCATCAAGATTTCACCCTCTATTTAACAACATTTAAAAATAATCCTATCACCACTATCATATAATAGTAACTTATATAATAACACATCCAACATTCCTAATCATCTATCAATCTAATTAGTAGTTAGAGTTAGGAAAAATAGGTCATTCATGGATCTTTTAGGGAAATTAGATTAAAGTCTCAAGAAATACAAATAGAAACCAACAAAAAATCATAATCCATCAATAAAAATCAAAAAAAAATTACATAATCCATCAATATATATCAAATAAATATTACATTACACCAACTTTATAGATAAATCATGAACATGAAAGAAAACCATAGTTTTTAAAAACATTAAAAACAAAACTTTGAAGAAACTCTTGGGGAAAGGAGTCCCAAGAGTGAATAGATTCCATTTATTGTAGAAGAAATCCATGATCTAGAATACCTAATAAGGACTGAACTTTTTTTTAAATGGGATCTTTTTGGTAGTGAGAGATAGTAGAATGAAGTGGGAGTTATTTGGGTTATGGGAATTATGTACTGTTAGGTTTTGTTAATGGCATATAAAACTTTTATAGTCCTCAACTAAATAATTAAAATTGTCCCTAACCATTATTTAATTAATTAACCAATTAACTAAACATCCTTTATTTGGCCGACTTAAGACAATGAAGTCAAGCGTCAAACGATGATTCCAAGTTGATGGACCATCTTCCCAACCACGTACCTTCCTCGTAATTCATTGTTTGGGATATATAATGGTTTTAGGAGCCTTTCGGTGACATTTCTAAGTGTAAACAAATGAGCTCTATATACAAACCGTACTCCCATCAACACTCGTACTCCCGTCGATTAAGCATTATTCACTTTGTGGATAACACACTATCAATTGATATCTTTTAGTGTCATATGTTATGGTCCTCCTCGAAGACCCTTAGAGAGTTCCTTGAGGATATGTATTTAACACCCCTAATAAAGTAATAGGTTAAACTTGTAGCATTCAATAAAAATTTATATTCCTAGTGAATATCTTAAATAGGTTTCAAGAATGAGTTTGGGAAAATATAGGCATCCCAATGCCCAATATTGAATATTATTGAGCATAACATAAAAATATAGACGAAGGTTGATAGCCAATTTTCTGAGTATGAATAAGCCCGGTGTAAAATCGTACCTTCAAATAAGATCCTAAAGAAAAATGTGTTTTCCTAAACTCACAATGAGGTATAAGGCATCCAAGTTTCAAGCCTAGATACCATTGCACATGATAAATGCAAATGATCATGTAGATTAAGAAGTGTCCAAGGAGATAGTGAGGATCCTTAGACAAAGAGTGAACATTCCAAATCCAATACTAAGGAGTACATGGTTAGAAGAAATGAGCACCAACCCATGTTCAAGCACATGGACTAATCGGCCAAGCGGGGGACCACGCGACAAGCTAGCCAAATTCGGTTAGGTGATGAAGGGTATGTGCGCGAACGGTTCAAGAAAGGTGGGGCCCGGATTCTTAAATAACTCTACATCCTAACGAACCTTACGAACTAGCTATCTAACCTGGTACCAATCAAAAATCACCATCCAGGGGACCCAAAAACCTAATACCTAATTGGGTGACACCTAACTAATTTAACTGACTTAGGGGTGTTTTGGTAAATTCACTAGGTCCCGTAATTAATTAATTAATCCATCAAATTAATTAAACTAAACCTTTACCAGCCGAGACTCTTTAGTCAAAATTGAAATTTTCTAAGCCAATGGTCTTTCTATATCTAGTCAACTAAGGAAGGGCGTTGTAGTAATTTACTAATAATTTATTAATTAAGTTAATTAACCTAAATTTGAATAATTCAACATGTGTTCCTAATCCTAGAAATCATGTCCATTCACTAGAATCACGACGCTAAGGCAAATACATGAACGCAAGAGAATGTAGAACCCTAAAGTCTCACTTAGGTGATTTCAAAGTGCTCTTCACGTATTTCATGTAGAGGTATCATCGTTGATTTGAATCTAGATAAGGTATGGTCTTCTTTCTTGCAATTCCTTCTCCAAGAGTATTTTCAATCATCCATATCTATTAAATATCAAATCTATTGTTGCTTCCAAATGTTCTTGTCGAACGTCCTTTTACCTAGTGTCCTTGTTCTCGATTCTAATATTTATGTAGATGTGATCTTTAACATGTTTTTAGTATGTGGTGCTTGCTGATCCTAATGTTTAGGGTTTTGAATAGATTATTTTTAAATAAAGCATATAGGTTCGATTTGTATGATTTAACTACAACTTACATGAAACAAAGTTGGCTGAAACGTTATTATGCGTTCTACCAGATGAAGTTACTGTGAATCTGTCATGAAGATAGTTTACAGTAAATTTGAGTTTCTTAAAGGTTGATAATTTCTATGGGATGTTCACGAAGTTAAATTAATTGACAATTGCTTAGGGAAAGATTAGTTAATGCAAACAAACTGTCTTACCATGTTACATCAAAAAATGATTAATAGAATTGTCTTACTTTGTTATTTCCAAAATATAAATTTAAATTTGGTAATGAATATTCATGAAATTATATTTGAATGAATGTTTGGCAAGTACAAATATATTGTCTATGAAGTCATTTTCCAAGTTTCAAGTCAAATACTAATTTTATGCCAACCACAAGTAGCCAAAGAATTGAAATGACAACTTAAGCACATCTAAGATAATTTAATAAATCCATAACCAAGGGTATGCCAATCAGGTCAAAACATGTAACGTTGTGGAAAATCATATGTCTAATTAAGATATCTGTACGCCCTTAGGATAGTCTATTAGGGGTACATAGGCACCCAAATGTCCAAAATTAATAAATATTGGGCATAGTATAGAAAAATTGGCTAAGAGATATTAGCCAATTTTCTATATATGAATATGAAATATACTTTTTTGGTTTCCATACATCAATCTAATATTGACGTTTAACAAATATACGTGCAATGAAGACCCTAAGCTAATAAAATATATTTCATCCAACTCACAAAAGGTATGAGGCGTCCATGTTTCAAGTTTAGATATCATGACACATGATCACTTAAAATGATCATGTAGATTAAGCAGTGCACATGGACATGGTGAGGATCCTTGGGACAATAAGTAAACAATCCCAAATGAGCTATAAAGATAAATTACTCAGGAAAGTGCAACAAACCCATGAGAAAGCACATGGGCTAATCGGCCAAGATGGACACATAGATACATGCTAACTTAATTCGGTTAGGCAGTTAGGGGCATGTGCGGGAACAGGTCCAGCCAGGTGAGGATGGATTTCTAACAAACCCACAACCTTAACTAACTTAAAAAACTAGATAACTAACCTAGGATCCATAAAAAATGAACATCCAAGGGACCCGATAAGCTAAGATCGATTTGGATGAAACCTTACTAACCTTACTAACTTAGGGACAACCTAGAACCTAACATAGGATGGTGCAAAGTTGTTATTGTGGTCCTAGTTTCATTTGAATGATTAATTAATTTTCTTCAGTCCCATATTTAATTAATTTAATCCATAAAATTAATTAAATTAAGCTTTGGTCAACTGAGACACTTATTCAAAATTGTAATTGGTTAAGTCAATGATCCTCCTATGTCTAGTCAACATAGGATGGGTATTTTACTAATTACCTAATTAATTTATTAACTAAGTTAATCAATATAATGTTGAAGAATTTAATATCAGTTCAAAAACCCTAGAACTCACGTGCATTGACAAGAGACTAACGACTAAGGCAGTAAATAACAAACTGCAAGAACGTAACAACGCTAGAGGGTTTTCTTGGGTGATATCAAGGGTTTCAAGTAATTTATTAGGGTGATCGTCGTAGATTAGAATCTACATAAGGTAAGGATTTATCTCCTGGAATATTTTTACAAGAGTACTTTGTATCATCATAATTCATGAAATCTCAAAAACTAGGGTTGTTCTTGAAGTTCATCGTCGAACTCCTTCTCGCTATTATTCTTTTCAATTCGATGTTTAATAGGTTAGAGACTATGTTGTTTGTATGGGTTCTTGATGATTTTATGTGTAATGTTCTTTAATTATTAATATATCATGAAACTATGTACTTAATATTGTATGTAGCTAGTATTTACAACGTGAATTAAGAACCGTTCATATGTTAGTTACGTTCGTAAATGTAAGTGTTGATGTGTGTGTGACGAATGCTGACTTGATGTTTTGTAACTTTATGAAGATGCTAAAGTCATCAAATGTTAATATGTTGCTATTGAATATGCCTTAAAAACGTTATGGCTGAAGTCATGAACTAAGAGTAGCTTACAAGATTTCTATGAAATCACATCTTGAATGAATTGACTATCAGGTTCCAATAAAATTGGCTAACATTACTCTGCCAAAACTAATGCATACTAATGGCTAGGATCTTATGTAAATGATTGAAATATTGGGTAAATGTTCATAATTATTATATTTAAATATCAATATACGTAAAATTGGCTTATGACAATAAAAATGGTTCGCTAGTTTAACATCCCAAATGTTGAGGCCAATATTAATCACATGTGAATCTTGTGGTAAGAGTATCAAACATATTAGAAGCACTTCTAAAGCAACTCACTGATTCCACAACCAAGGGAATGTCATTCATTGGGACACCTCCCAACATGTTATACAAGATTGACCCATGAACATATGTAACTTATTGAAAGAAGTCCTCATCATCCATAAATGATGAAATGAAGCTACTACAATAAAGTAAAGATGTAACTTGAGTTATAACATGATTAAAGGGGTCTAAATTAAGTACGTGAAAAGAATGGGGTGTTAAAGGAAGTGAGACAAGTCTTACTTACACCTAAGCGACTATGTTAAAAGAATACTTATGAATGAAGGGGTTAGGATGTGTGAGACTAGTCTCTTTAACACATAAGGATTATATGCTAGGACAATCCACATTTTATCAATGTAAAGTACGGGTTAGGACAATTCAAATTTAATCAATTTAATTAAAGGATGATATGTAAGGACAATTTACATTATATCAATTTAATGTAAGGATTACAAGTCATCAAAAGAATAAATAAATCTCAATCTAGAAAAAACCTTCCATAATGCTTCAGTCAACTCTAAAAGATAAAAAAGTTAATGAAAGTTAGCACAACACCGATAGACTAGTTATGAGAATGTTCTTACACATGTAAGTCTCATGAAGACGAGTCTATCACCGAGGTGGATAAGTAGTCTCATTAAGTATCTAGTCTTTGAACTATGTCTAGCTAACATAAGAAGTAGCTAGTCGTTTCCACCTAAGCAAGCTAGTCACGTATTATTTCACCTTCGCCGATGATTCCACCCCTTTTCGATATGGGGCAGACACTGGATTTCATGTTTATATCACATGATCTATGTCGATTGATGTTCACTATATGTTCTTGGTTCACTATAGTCATAAGCCATTCTTTTTTTAAGTGGAGTGAACACTTGAGATGGATTCGCCTTAGTCCGGGATCACCCCTTTTAAGTGTGGGAGAAACACTAGATTCCATGAATAGCTAACATGGTCTAGGTTCATTTAAACTGGTGAATCACCTCTTTTTAGTGTGGGGAGATACTACATTTCATGCTAAGCTCACATGATTTTATTCCTAATGATTTCACTATGAAAGTGAGAATGATTATGATGATGGAACATATATTAAAACTGAGCAGTGAAGAAGAGTTTAAGAATGTCAAGTGTCAATATCACACTCATGAATTTGGAGCATACAAGGAGCAAAGCCAAATAAGATTACCTTATTATGACTTCTAATATGATGCTGATATACAAAATTAGAAACGTAAGGTTTAATAAATACCTCATAACGTCCCTAAGATGAAAGTAATGAAATAAATTTCATGACCAATATGGAATATCTTATGAAATGCAATGAATATATAGTGTAAAGAATGACTCACTACAAGGTAGGGAAATCATTCCTTAGTCCTTGGATTACTTACATCAATTCATTGTGGCAATTGGGACTAAAATGAATCATTGCTTTGGTAAGTAAAACATAGGAGCAAAGAAATTATTTAAATAGACAACAACAAGAAGAAAAAGACTGAAAAATAATGTAAGTGTCACAAAGGGAGCTCTTGGGTTAGGGAGATCAAATTATCAATGTTGTATCCAGTTTTTATAAAATTATGTAGATGATGCTAATGTATTGTTATCATATATAAAATTACTTTTGTGGTTTGAATGCATTAAAATACATCATATTCATACAACTATTCGCAACTAACGAATTAGGAATGTGTAATGACTAGACTTTCAAGAAATAACATGTTGCTTAAGAACATCTTTCACTGATCATGCATACATTTATGTGTATGTGTATATACACCCATGGTTAGTACAAGAGATGTACTAAATCCCTTATATTTACTATTTTTATGAGTGCAGATCAGAGGACCAAATGATGATACTTGCAGCAGTTTGGAATTCACCTTTTATCCAAACCATTTGGTAGGTCCTTTTGATTTTGAGGATGGTACAATTTTAGTCTATCCTTAGTTTTATACATAGCTAGTGGATGTTGTTTCTAGCATTTCTCTCGTACTACATTTTGAAGATTTGTGATAAGGCTCTGTTTGCAAAACTATTTAGGATATATTCATCTTCAGTTTCGAATTGATTATTTACTATAGATGGTTGTTCTTTATGTTGAGCTTTGTATATGAGGTAAATATGTAATGACTATATGAAGTCTAAGTAAACTTCACGCATATAAAAAGTAACAAATTTTCTACAAATATAACTAGATGAATGTGATGAATGCAAGATGAGTCTTCTTTTCGAAGTCATAGAGGTCAATGATGGTGGTGGCGATTCAGATTCAAGAATCCCAGTTGTACAAAACTTTATATTAGAGAATGATGTTATATTACCTAGGATATTAAGCTGAAGACAACCATGTTACGTAGTTTTTAGCTTATTGTTGTGAAGCTCTCAACAATCATGACTTAGAGACTACGCGATGACAGGAAATTCTCCGCACTTATATTCTTTATGGTACCATGTAGACTTGTGACATTTTATGTCATTTTTAGAATCTATCTATCTTTTTGTGTATACATGAAGAAAATTAACACATAGAGTAATTCCGCGAGAAGAGTTGAGGTAGAAGTTGCATTAATGAATCAGGCTCCTCGTCAAGCCGCAGATACTGCTGAATAAGTTCCTATCAACATAGATTTGTTGACAAATGGTGAAGTGAGTAATGCTTTGCTGCAGATGGCACACGCAATTATACCTTAGGCTCAAGCTATCATGGCTCAAGCCAAGAGAGAGGGTGCTCCAAGAGAGAACCCACATACTAGTACCATGACTAGTAGGTTGAGTGACTTCACCAAGATGAATCCCCGAGTGCACTATAGGTACAAGGCCATCGAGGATCCTCAGAGATGGTTGATGAGTTCCACATGATTCTGTGTGCTATCGGAGTGGATGTGGAAGAAAAGGGTGAGTTCACTACATATAAACTCAACGATGTGGCACAGGTTTTGTACAAGATATGGGCTGATGGTTGACCTAGAGAAGATGTTCACATCACTTGGTATGTTCTTGAAGACTGCCTTTCTTGAGAGGTTCTTCACATGGGAGAAAAGATAAGCCAAGGTTGAAGAGTTCATCAACCTGAGACAAGGAGGTATTTCTATCAAGGAGTATTCCTTGAAGTTTGTTAAACTATCAAAATAAGCTTCTTCTTTGGTGGCAAATAGTAGGAATTAAATGAGCCTATTTGTATCTGGTGTGTTGGAGAATCTAGTATAAGATTGTCTTGAAGCCATGTTTCATGAAAACATGGATCTGGGCAAATTTAGGTACATGATAATCAAGTAGAGGAGAGTCTCCTCAAGAGGCGAATTGAAGAAGGCAAAAAGCCTATGGATGTGGAACATCCTATTTCGAGCTATGGTAGGGGCTCATTTGGAATCCAATACAGGCCTTAGTTCAAAAGGCACTGAGGTAACTCCACTACTTCAGGTAATTCAAGAGGTAAGGTGAATAAGTCTTGCCCGAGAAAGGGCAATGACTGTAACGTCCAGCAAACAAATAGGACATGTGGAAAGTGTGGAAATTTGCATGGAGGTGAATGTTTTGTAGGTACATAAACCTTTTTCGGATGCGGCAAGAGTGGACATATTTTCAAAGACAGTCCTAAAGTGATTAATCGAGCAAAGGTAAATGTTCAGTCTTAGTCGAATGCAAATTCTGCAGCGGAACCTTCCAAGACGAACATGTTTTATGCGCAAAAAGGTAGAGAAGAGCAAGATAAGTCGGCTGATGTAGTTACGGGTACGTTGCATATCTTTACTTTCCCTGTGTATGCAATATTAGATCCATAATCCACTCTATCATTTGTCACTCCATTAATAGCTAGTAGATTATATGTGCTCCTGATATATTACATAATCTATTTTTTGTATATACTCCCATAGAGGGCGACATTAGAGAAGACAAATTGATTAAAAATTACCCAATTCATGTCCTTCATATAGTGACTAACCTTTTTCAAGTGGAGTTATGCACGCTCTATTTTGATATAATCTTCGGTATGGATTGGCTTCACAAGTGTTACGCCATAGTAGACGATCGAAACAGGATATTGAGATTTGTATTTCCAAATGAGTTAGAACTTGAATTGGAAGGGCTTGATTCAAGTCCAAATTGTTTCATACTTAGAGGCCAATGATATGATAGCTAAGGGGTATTTATACCACTTAGATAGAGTCAATGACTTAGATCAAGAAGTCCTTTCCATAGATTCTGTGTAAATAGTGAATGAGTTCACAGATGTCTATCTGGAGGATTTACCAAGAGTCACTCCTGAATGTGTAATTTACTTTGGTGTTGATTTATATCCCAACACCAAGGCAATTTCTATCCCCTATATAGGATGACACTAGCTGAACTCAACGAGTTGAAGTTGTAGTTAAAAGATCTACTTGATAAGGGATTCATCTAGCCGAGCATATCCCATGGGGTGCTACATTTTTGTTCTTAATGAAAAAGGATGGAACCCTTAGAATGTTCATCGAAAATCGTTAACTCAACAAAGTACATATAAAGAATAAGTACCCTTTTCCTAGAATCGACGATTTGTTTTACCAACTCCAAGGTTCAAGTTTCTTTTACAAGATATTCCTTCGGTCAGGCTACCATCAGTTTAGAGTGAGGAAAGAAGACGTCCCTAAGACGACTTTTCGTACTAAATATGGGCACAATGAGTTTCTGGTCATGTCATTCGGTCTTACTAACACAACAGCTGCATTTATGGACCTTATGAATAGGATTTTCCGTGTTTACCTTGATTCCTTTGCCATAGTAATCATAGAAGAAGTTCTCATAAAATCTAAGTCTAACAAAGAGCATGAGGTACACTAAAGAAGCACATTGCAAAGGCTTAGAGAACATCAGTTGTATTCAATGTTTAGCAAATGTGAATTCTTTTTAGATCAGTGACCTTTTTTATTCTGGTTTTAACCGACCAAGGTTTTAAAGTTAATCAAAAGAAGGTTGAGGGGGGTAAGAATTTGCCGAGATCCATTACTCCTAAATATTTTTGGAGATTTTTGGGTTTATAAATTTATTATCGCATGTTTGTGGAAGGGTTTTCCACTATTGTTGTGGTAAGAGTATCAAATATATTATAAAAACTTCTAAGGTAACTCAATGAATCCATAACCATGGCCATGACATTCATTAGGACAAATAATAACATGCTCTAAAAGAATGAACCAGAACATATGTAAATCATTGTAAGAAGTGCTCGTAATCCATAAACGATTAAATGAAGCTAGTGTACTAAAGTAAAGAAGTAATGTGAGTTATAACATAATTAAAGCGGTCTAAATTAAGTAAGTTACCAGAATGGGTTGTTAAAGCAAATAAGACAAGCCTTACGTACACCTAAGCTACTATGTTAAAATATACTCACGAATGAAGGTGTTAGAATGTGTGAGACTAGTCTAATTAACAGCTAAAGAAAATATATTAGGACAATTCACATTTGATCTTTATAGTAAGGATGATATGTAAGGAAAATTCACAATTCATCAATGTAAAGTAAGGATTATTTGTAGGGACAATTTTTATTTCATTAATATAAACTACGGATGGCAAGTCACTAAAAGAGTAAATAAATCTCAATGTAGAAGTAAGCTTCCATATTTCTTGAGTAAACTCTAGAAGATAAAGAAGATAATGAAAGTGAGCACAACATTGATAGACTAATTATGAGTATGTACTTGCACATGTAAGTCTCATAAAGACGAGGCTACAACCGAGGTTGATAAGTAGACTCATTATGTCTCAAGTCATCGAACTATGTCTAGCCAATTGTTTCTACCTACGAGCTAGGAAAATATGGTTTCACCTTATCCTGTGATTCCACTCATTTTAGGTATGGGGCAAACACTATATTTATGTTTAGTTCACATGATATATGTTGTTTAATGCTCACGGTAAGTTCTTGGTTCACTATAGTCGTGAGCCACTCCTTTTTGGTGTGGAGTGATAACTTGAGATAGATTCACCTTAGCTGGCAATCACCCCTTTTTTGTGTGGGACAAACACAAGATTCCATGAGTAGATAAAATGGTCTAGATTCATTTTAACAAGTGAATCACCTCTTTTCAGTGTGAGGGAGACACTAGATTTTTTGTTAAACTTGCATGATCTAATTCCTAATGTTGTCACTACTAAAGTGAGAATGACAATGATGGTTGAACGTATGTTCAAATTGAGCAATAAAGAAGAGATTGAGAATTTTAAATGCCATTATCACACTCATGAAGTTTCAGTAGATATTGGGCAAAGCCAAATAAGATTGACTTATAATGACTTCTTATATGACGCCAATAAAGGGAAGTAGAAACAAAAGGTTAAAAAAATACCTCATAACTTCCTTAAGATGAAAGTAATAAAATAAATGTCATGAACAATGTACAATGGCTTATGAAATGCAATGAATATTTAGTGTAGAGAATGATACACTATAAGGTAGGGAAACCATTCCTTAGTCTTTGGATTACTTACATTGATTCATTGTGGGTATGGGATACAATGAATCATTGAAGTTTTAAGTAAAACATAGGACAAAAGGAATTACTGAACTACATAAAAACAAGAAAAAAAACAGAAAAATAATCTATGAGTCAAAAAGGGAGCTCTCGGGTAAGGGAGATCAAATTTTCAAATCATCGCTCGAGTTTTAGTTGATTTATGTTGATGATAATAATGTTTTTTAATCATATGAAAAATAAGTTATGTACTTTTAATTCATTAAAATACATTATATTCAGACAAAAATTAACAATTAACGAATTAGAAAAGTGTAGTGACTAGACTTTCCAAAAATGTCATGTTGCTTAGGAAGAGCTTTCATTGATCATGCGTAGATTTATGTGCATGTGTGAATACACCCATACCTAGTAGAATTTGTTTACAAAACCCCTACTATTTACTATTTTAATAGATGAATGTTAAAGGACAATTTACGACACTTGCAACGGTTTGGACTTTAGCGTTTCTCCAATCCGTTTGGTGGTCCTCTTGATTTCGAGGATGCTATAGTTTTAGTCTAGCATTATTTTTTGGACATAACTAGTGGATTTTTTCCCTAGAGTTTCTTTTAAACTTTCATTTTAAATCTCTGGAATAAGGTTGTGTTTGCCAAACTATTGATGATATATTCATCTTTAGTTTCAAATTTATTCTTTATGATAGATGGTTGTTCTTTATGTTGAGATTTGTATATGATGTAAATATGTGATTACTATATGAAGTCTAAGTAAACCTCGTACATATAAAAAGTTCTAATTTTCCGCATATTTAACTAGATGAATGTGATGAATGCAAGATAAGGATTTTCTTTGACCTCTGAGAGGTAAACGACGCTGGTGGCGATTTGGATTCAAGAATTCGGGTCGTTACACAATTTGTTCTAACCGAATGAAAAACGAACATAAGTATTTCATCGAATGAAGTTCTCAACGTCCATAAATTAAGATATGAAGTTACTAAAAGAACGTAAGCAATTGAAGTGAGTATTAACATTATTAAAAGGGTCTAAGATAAGGAAGTAACCATAATGAGGTTTTAAAGGAAGTGACATAAGTCTCACTTACTGTCACGACCGGAGTCTAGACCCTACACGCGACCAACGTTGTTGGCCTCTCAGAGGTCGCTAACAAGCCTACGTACATCATTTTTACTTCATCAAGATTAATTTTAGCATAAAATTTGAAACCTTTTGCTTCCTATCATGCTTACTAAACACTCTATTACATGTATAATTGTTCACCGTCAGCCCTCTACCACTAAGATCATGAATTGAAAGAAATACTTTGTAGCTGCAAAAAATGTGTTTTATCCAAAACGGCTCCAATAAAAATTCTGAAATGAAAACATGCTCCACTAGCTAAAGCGTACATCTAAGCTAGATAATAATAGTAGACAACCTCTAAATCATAAAGTCCTACAAAATCTGGATGAAAGCTCCACGTCCGGATATCTTCAATGTTGTACTGTAAGATGTAACGTCCACCTGTGCCTTCACCTAACCATATAGAGTTGTATGGGATTAGTACAAACTTATACAAAGTATGGGTACATGCAAGAACACACCAAGGACATACAGGAGAAATAATAGCTCTTTCCTAACAACATGATTTAATGAAAGTCAAGTTAATAGACTTAAAAAATTTCGATTAGGAATGTCAATGGATATGAGAAATTTCGATTTGGAATATCATGCCATTAGTGTAACATGCATCATCAAACTTATCATTTTGCAAACAACATATAAAATATTTCATATAGCACATATCATACTTCATAGAAACGTAACGTTGTTCATATCATTCATTCGTATTCCATGAGAACATAGAATCATGGACTTCACAATTAAGACATCCCAAAAATGAGGGCTCAACATATGTGACCTCAACTAGGGAGTCTCCTTTAAAAAACACAGAGTCTTTTCCATTCATTCATACGTATGACAATTTATTTCATTCAAGGGCCAGTGAAAACACCAGCTATACCTAGAATATATTTTAAGAATTTAATCGGGTTCATTGTGCAATGATAAAGAATGACTAACGTCATTACTTGAATCTAAATCACCTATTGATTATCCTATCCTAACACTTTTTGTATAATTCATTTCATTATGTGCATCATTTGACGCTAGCCTCATTCATTCATTGGATACTTTAACTTTAACCGACATAGATCATGTGAGCATCATGAAATCAAGTGTCATGAAACCCCACACCAAAAAGAGGTGGAATTACCATCCAAATTTACCCAAAACATGCAAGCGTATAAGGAATTGAACCCCGCCATATCCCTATATTAGCAGCATAGGTTTGAAGACATGGAGATATAAGGAGACACGTACCTGACATGCAAAAAAGTGTCATCTCATGAGAGTTACAATAACCTCTGCCCTTCCCGAAAGAAGGCATCACCTCTCATAGGTAGTCTATTAGTGGTGAGTATAAATTTCAATTACATTTAACTCATATGTCATGGAAGTTGGCTTCTAGTATGAGGAAATCATACATCAATAGATGATTTCTCATCTAATCATTAGTGTTAAGTGTGTTAATCTCAATACTTTCATTAGAGTGCTCATAGAGAATGGTCTCTTCATTAACATTACACTCTCATAGGTGAGTAAATTGTGGCAACATTTAATTAGGATGATTTAAGATTGCTCTCATGTTTTACATTAGCCTCATATCATGTTGTCACCACATTCATCAATATGAGCACATTTCCTCTCCATAATTACTCACCCCTTTTTGCGTGAATGTTCATTTAATCATATGCCAATGCACTTGGACATTTATGTGTTTCACACTGCTACTTAACCCTTCAAGGGTTTCATCATTTCATTACATAATAGTCATTTCATCATATGCCAATGCACTTGTCCATTTAGTGTGTTTTATAATCGTACTTAAACCTTCTAAGGTCATATCATTTTATTACATACCTCTTCAGTTCACTTCTTTTTAAATGTATGCTAGACTTATGCATCTAGACATACAAACCTTGAGGATTAATTCATAGTTCGTTTAAGGGATTCATATATTCCAAATATTATGTAGTAAAAGACTTGTGCATCTTGTATGTATGCCTAGATCTTAATTTCTATCTAAGTTGGCAACATTATTCTTTAAGTTTTAACTCACGTATGACTTATATATCTATACAGAGTTTGGGAAAGGGAAGACGGTTTTGAAATCTCGTGAAAAACACGTACATTTTTTTTATTCATTTTGGTTTAATCCATACCGCTTGGGGCCCAATATTCGAGACCTAATGCCTTCATTTTAATTTTTCCTTAATTTCTCTCTTCATTTTCCCTTTAATGGAACTAAGAGGATGTGGGATCGAACCCCCACAACCCCTCTTTAATTTCTTTTAATTTTTCTCCTTAAATCCACCTAGGGGGTCGTGGGTTAGATTCCCATGCCTCACATCTCTTTTCTTTCATTTCCTTTGACAGTCCTTCACTGCCTAGAGGTCGTGGGTTCAATTCCCACGCCTAACATTTCTTTTCTTCATTTTCTTTACTCCCCTTCACTACCTATAGGTCGTGGGTTTGATTCCCATGCCTTACATTTTTTTTCTTTTACACTTTCTTAAATTTAATTTAGAGGTGGTGGGTTGGAATCCCACTCTTCTAATTTCTTATTTATTTTTTTAAGTGAAATTTTCCAGAGAATACCATGGTTCGAATCTCCTTCACCATATTTCTTTTTACTTCTTTATTTTCATGGTTTTTAACAAGGTGAGGTCACGGGTTCAATCCTACATGACCTCACTTGTTTTAATTAATTTATTTCAACATTTTGAACCCTCTTTGCTGTCATAAATTCATCACTAGAAACTAGAAATTTTCTTTTAATTTTTAAGCATTCTTTCATCATGTTACACCTTCATTCTTAGAGGAATATCATAGTGCATTTAGAACGTTCTAGTTGAATTTTCAGGGATTCATTTAGACAAGAGATTATCCCTAAAATCAGCAACATTTCAACTCATATGAACGTCAAATTTACATCAACATTTGTACTTGAAATATAAAGAACTATTATTTCATTTCATGTCCCAAACCATGAACAATAGCCACGGCAACACACACATACACACGTAGTTACATTTTTGGAAACATCAATATAAGTCACATAATTACAAACATACATATAAACACATAATCATCACAAAAACATGTTTCATCCCTAGTTTTATATGAGCAAACATAACCAACCTATGATTCAACGGGAGCTAGTGACAGGGATATGCAACAGGGAACTATCCTAGTTTTCGGAATAAATAATCTGAATCTTAAGGGGTCTTTTGGGAAAGGGAACAAGAGAATAGATAACTCATACCTTTTTGACGTTCAAACCTCAAATTTCTTCCCAAATAACCTCTCCAAACACACATCCAAATCGAAGAGCTTCAACACCGACTTGACGGAAAAACCCTCATTTTTCCTTACGTGTTCGATTAATTGGTTTTTTATAATTTTCGTTGTGAGTTATTCAACTATTAAAATTTTTGGTTTACCTACTGTTTTTTAATGTTATTTGAAAGAGAAAACGTGAGTGAGACTTATAGAGACGTGAGAAAGAGTGATGAGCGCGGGAAAGAAGAGTTTTCTTAGGCTTACAAGTCTAGTTTAGGACGTAGTCAGGTTCTACATAATTATTAAAAATATGATTTCCTTTTATTTAAATAATCTAATAACTAATAAATATAAATTCATTAAATTAATTTACCATCTTAAATTAAAAATAATTTAATTCATTGCTTCCACCTACGCTCTAAACCTGGTGGAGAAATACTTCACTTCAAAATCCCAATTTTGGCCCTCTCTCCCAAAAATACACCTTCACCTTATTAATAAAATAACTAATTATATATTTAGGATAATTACTATACTACTTTAGCCTGGAAAAGACCATTTTAACCCTAGACCCTCCAGATCTAAGATTTCATATTTTTAAGTCCGGTAAAGACTCATCCAAGTAAATCTTCGTGTTCGAGAGTCCTATATTGTTGGACCCATCCTTTACTAGCTCAAATAACTCATGTTAGTTGGCTTGGATGTAGAAAGTTTTTCGAAGTCTGGTTCTACGCGATCAATCCTTGTGAACCCAATCTAATCATTGGCATTGTAGACACATTAAACATTACTTAACATATCTATTTTTAGGATTGTTACTAATAATAAGTAACTCATCTATTGAATTTATGGATACATAAAGGATGGTCTCATCATATCTTACCTAGAGAAGTTTTAAAACTGACTCTAGATAGGAAGTTAGTTGATAAAGTAAAGATTATCCAATCCTAGGAAGTTTTAAGGATTATTTAGGTAATCTTGGAGACTGTGTATGGACGTTCTCTTTTTGAATTTATATAGAAAGTATTTTGATAAAATTTCGTGAGGAGAATATCATTTTGCATATATGTTATTGTATGATGTGAGAAAGATCTTATTCGAGATAGTCTAAAGGATCTCTTCGGTGTGGTAAATGGATTGAGATGGCGGTCACTTCATTACTCACTAAAAGTGAGACTTAATATAATATTTGGTAGGAGGTTCTCATATTTATGTGGTTTGGATGCATTTTAATAATATATTTTGATATGTGAAATTTAGATGAACATAAAGTTAAGTTAGTGTGAGCTCACTCGAATGTTACTCTAATATCCATGTATTGTGGCTATAATATTTAATGTCTTCTAATTGTGTTTTTTGGTATTTAAATGTGATTCTTATGCATATATTATGAATTTTCAATATATAAGAGCATGTTTCCCATAAATGTCTGTTTCTCATGATTTTATGCATTGAGCCATACTTAGTAAATGTATTTGTATTAATGTCATACTTTTGTTTATCTCTAAAGGTGTGGTTAGCAGGTGAGGTGTATCTTGGATTCAAGATTAAAATTTTGTTATTGTTCAACTATAGTCGAATTATGTCCTCTACTGGCTCGAGGGTATAATAATCTTTAGATATCTTTATTTCAGAGTATTGTAATAGATATTGGATTGTTATATTACAATTGTATGGGCCATGTCCCAAGTATTTCATGAGTTTACGGATCACACATAATGAGACTTAGAATATTATATTTTTTTATATGAAAGATATTTTAAAATGTATTCATGTGAAAATTTTTAACTCCGCAAAACTTTTCACACATGTATAAAGTGAATGATGTCAAGGGTTTGAACAGGACCTCTGAGAGGTTAAGTACGCCGAGTCGCACACCGAGAGTGCCATACCTTCTAGGTTGTGCTCTCGGGATGTGATACAATCCTTCTTGTGGCTGACCTGCTAGTATTCATATCCTATATCCATAAGAAAAACATTATAACACGACAAATAGTGTTAATACTCTTGATACAAGACTTACGAATTTGAAAAGAAGTTAGAATTTCCTAAAAATCACACAGTCACTCGTTAATAAGTATGGCGCGCATCACAATTATGAAAAAGATTGTACATAGACGTTGTTCTGTAAGACATCATTCCTAGATTTTATTCAACGTAATGATCTAATACCAAGTTTGTTACGACCAGAGAGTACCACCTGGTAGTAACCGGTATCATTGACGTCGAAGAGTTATTAGACAAGCCCTTAGCATTCATCATTGCATCGTAGATAGAATAAAAGAAAAATTTTTAAAACATTTTATTTGAAGTTCAACTTGCTTCATATGTCAAAAATAGAAACTAATTTGTCTCACTAAGCCACCTAAACATAAGAGTATTAAATTGGGACTTACCCCTTACATCACTAACAAGTGTTATGATATGAAATACAATGAATGTGGAGCTAGAATTAGAATCAAGAATCTTCATCCTCGGAATTGAGGATTCACCAACTTGGGAATAACAGTCATAGTTACTTTATGAAAGGAGAAGAATCACCTTAACGTCCTGAATCTACACTTTCTATAGAAAATAGGAAAAATATGGCTTAGTAGAAACCACATGTACTAATTATGAGAACATACACAAGTAAAATAATTGAAAACATGCAAAAAAGTAAATTTTATTTATAAGCATGCAATGTTTACTATCAAATCCTTAATATATATTCAAAGAATCATCTATAAGTCCATATGACAAAAACAACAAGACATATTCATATTTATGTTGAAAAGCCACATCATAAGAAGCCATATTTAACATTTCAAGTTTAGAGTCCATTTTATCATTACATCAGAATACCTTCCTCATAACCCAATCAAAGTCTAATAGTGCAATGGCTATGTGAAGACCTATAACCTCACATAACCAAGTTAACTAACAAAGAGATAATAAGTATGATCTTTTACTTAATACATCATAATAACAACTGTAGTTAATATCATGCATAACAGTTTAGAACTACATCATGTATATCCATGGAACAAACATTATTAATATCATATGTACCAACATCATGCATATATATATATATATATATATATATATAGAGAGAGAGAGAGAGAGAGACATACAGAATCTATACTAAAATTCCCCTCAAGGTCCACATTTGCAACATATAGGTAAAGTCCGAAATCTTTACCCACACTAAGTAAAACTTCTAATGTAATCCTAGTTAGTTTTTATTTTCTTACTTTAATTCATTCATTTTAACATTTGGGAAACTTTTCCTTAACTAATATAGATCGTGTGAGTTACATGGAATCAGGTGTCATTCCCTCACACCAAACTAAGAGTGTCTTACTTGTCAATGTGAGAAAAAAACATTCGTATCACATCTATATTGATCCACTAGCTAAGGCTCCTGTGGGGGCATAAGTAAGGAACTAGGAGGTTGTTACTAGAAAACCTCTTTATGCATTGTAGTTTCCACCTCATGAGAACATTGGCTGAAACTTTCATCCTTTGTAATGTAACCCCTCTGGTTGTCAAGTTCACTCGGTGCTAAGAAAAAATCCCTTTTTGAATTATCTTTAGGTCTTCCTTAACATTAATTCATAAGATATGTCTTATGAGTTTAGCCTCTTATATACATGTGCATAATTAATAGGTTTTAGGATGAGAAAGTATTTTTTATCACAACCCAATATGAAGTGAGAACATTACTTTAGAACATAGTTATAAGATGTACATAGGAATTACCTTTAATCCCTCACATTAGAACACCTATCACCATCTCACAAGCATCACATTCAATGAATAATCGTACATTCATAACTTCATCATTCATATTTCAATTAATAAAAATGACATGACCCAAATCCGGGTCGCGACTGGCACCCACACTTACCCTCCTATGTGAGCGAACCAACCGATCTAAACCTTAACATTTCAATATAATATCAACAGAAAGTAATGCGGAAGACATAAACTCATTATCGAAAACCAATTCAGTAACTATTATTTCCCAAAATCTGGAAGTCATCACCACAAGAACATCTATTTTAAACTACTAATTTTAAGAGTTTCTAAGAAGCTAAAATACATAAGAAGCTAGTCCATGCCGGAAGTTCAAGGCATCAAGACTTGAAGAAGAAGATCCAGTTCAAGCTAGAAGCATTAGCTCACCCTGAATTTCCTATGTAGTAAGACTGGCTTGAATTACTGTTGAGTTGAAGACGATGGCACGTTTGCTGCACTCCACAAATAAACAAGAAGAAAACATAAAAGTAGGGGTCAGTACAAAACACGGGTACTGAGTAGATATCATCGGCCAACTCAAAATAGAAATCAATATATACCAAGTAATATCATAAAATCAATTATGATACTCAACATGTAGCAATCAACAAATACTATATCATTAACAATTACCGTCAAGTTCACAGATGAGGACTCAAGCCTCGATACCATACTCATTTGGGAATCATGTTCATTAGATTAAGTATATTAACATCTTTCAAGATTCATTATCTTTATTTCTCTTGTGTCGGTACGTGACACTCCGCTCCCTCAATATTCATTAATCCTCTTGTGTCGGTATGTGACACTCCGATCCCCTAAATCTATGTGTCAGTTCGTGACACCCGATCCCCTAAATCTATGTGTCGGTTCGTGACACCCGATCCCCTAAATCTATGTGTCGGTTCGTGACACCCGATCCCCTAATTCAACGTGTCGGTTTGTGACACCCGATCCCCTAATACTACGTGTAGGTTCGTGACACCCGATCCCCTAATACTACGTGTCGGTTCGTGACACCCAATCCCCTAATACTACGTGTCGGTTTGTGAATGGGTTGAGGTCAGAATTGCGGATTTCGTCCTTACAGATAGCGGCAACGGCAAAATCCTTCCAAGAGGTAGTAGACTTTGTGATAGAAGTGGAAGGAGTGAAGCCAGACGACTTCACTGCGACATCGACATCAAAAAGGTTTCGCAAGGGAGGTGAGTTTAATGGTGCTTACACTAGAGGACAGGGTTCGGGAAGTTACTCAGTCCGACCAAGTCAGTCTTCACTACAGACTGTAGTTGGGGGACCACCTCAGACCGGTAAACACTTCTCTGGGAGACCTATGCTTGACTCCAGAGAGTGTTACGGATGTGGGGAGACTCGACATATTAGGAGAAATTGTCCAAAACAGAGTTACAGACCCCCAATAGCTAGAGGTAGAGGTGGTCACGGTAGAGGCCGTTTTTCTGGAGGGCGTGGTGGTCGAGGAAATGGTGGTCACCAAAACGGCCGAGGTGATGGGAAAACTGGAGCCACTAAATCACAACATGGTAGGGGCAACGGACAGACGAACGATAGGGCCCATTGTTACGCTTTCCCTGGGCGATCTGAAGTGGAGGCATCTGATGCTGTCATCACAGGTAATCTTCGGGTTTGTGATTGCATGGCTTCTGTATTGTTTGATCCTGGATCCACGTGTTCTTATGTATCTTCCTCATTTGCAAATGGTCTAAATTTACATTGTGAATTACTTGATATGCCTATTCGTGTTTCTACTCCGGTGGGTGAGTCTGTGGTAGTTGAAAAGGTATATAGGTCTTGTTTGGTGAACTTTGTGGGGAGCAACACTTATGTAGATTTGGTTATCTTAGAAACTCTTAGAATTAGTAGTTTAAAATAGATGTTCTTGTGGTGATAACTTCCAGATTTTAGGAAATAATAGTTAGTGAATTGGTTTTCATTAATGAGTTTAAGTCTTCCGCATTACTTTCTGTTTATATTATATTGAAATGTTAAGGTTTAGATCGGTTGGTTCGCTCACATAGGAGGGTAAGTGTGGGTGCCAGTCGCGGCCCGGATTTGGGTCGTGACAAAGTTGGTATCAGAGCATTAGGTTCGTTGGTCTCATCACACAAGAACAGGTCTAGTAGAGTCTTAAGGAATGGTAAGGGGACACCTTTACTTTTCCTTGAGAGGCTATAAGATTTTAGGAAAATTTCACTCTTTCATTCTTTCTTTCGTGCTACTACTTGAGTCCAATTGGTATCTAGGCGATACGAATTGGTATCTGACCATCTTCACTCTCTTTCGCAGATGGTTAGAACTAGAGCAACGACTACGCCAACACCAACACCAGCAACGGCGGGACAGGGTGCGTCTGAGCCAGCCACTGGGACTGTAGCTCGAGGAAGAGCAGCGGCAAAAGGCTGTGGTAGAGTTCGTGGGAGGACGTCCTCTAGGGGAAGAGGACGAGCACCTAGCCCATCTGATACTAGGGCAGTGACTCCTCCACCGACTGAGGAAGTAATAAGAGAAGGGGAGGATGGGGAAAATGAACAAGTGCAGAATTAGGGATTGCCACCCCAGCCTACCCCAGAGATGATAAATCAAGTGCTCGCTTATCTTAGTGGGTTGTCCGATCAGGGTCAGGCACCTCAAGGGTGTTCTGCACAAACACCTCCGGTTTAAGAGGTACAACATACAGCCACTATGGCTCCTCGTATGGATGCCTTATTAGATATAGGCACGTTTCCACATCTGACTACTGGGCCTATAATGACAAATGATCAACATGAACTTTTCAGTAAGTTCTTGAAATTGAAAACTCCAGTCTTCAAGGGTACTGAATTTGAGGATGCTTATGATTTTCTGATTGACTGTCATGAGCTACTACACAAAATGGGTATAGTAGAACGGTTTGGTGTGGAGTTTGTGACTTATCAATTTCGAGGGAACGCCAAAATGTGGTGGCGGTCACATATTGAGTGTCAACTAACAGAGGCACCACCTATGACTTGGGTCTCATTCTCTAGCTTCTTTATGGAGAAGTATATCCCCCGAACTTTGAGGGATAGTAAAAGGGATGAGTTCTTGGGCCTAGAGCAAGGTAGGATGTCGGTCAATGAATATGACGCTATGTTTCATGCATTATCCCTGTATGCCACCCAACTGTGTTTCAGTCCACAAGAGCAAATTTGCCGGTTTGTGAAGGGGTTGAGGTCAGAATTGCAGATTTCGGCCTTACAGATAGCAGCAAAGGCAAAATCTTTCCAAGAGGTGGTAGACTTTGTGATAGAAGTGGAAGGAGTGAATCCAGACGACTTCACTACAACATCGACATCAAAAAGGTTTTGAAAGGGAGGTGAGTTTAATGGTGCTTACACTAGAGGACAGGGTTCGGGAAGTTACTCAGTCCGACCAATTCAGTCTTCACTACAGACTGTAGTTGGGGGACCACCTCAGACCGGTCAACACTTCTCCGAGAGACCTACGCTTGACTCTAGAGAGTGTTACGGATGTGGGGAGACTGGACATATTAGGAGAAATTGTCAAAAACAGAGTTACAGACCCCCAATAGCGAGAGGTAGAGGTGGTCATGGTAGAGGCCGTTTTTCTGGAGGGCGTGGTGGTCGAGGAAATGGTGGTCACCAAAACGGCCGAGGTGATGGGCAAACTGGAGCCACTACATCACAACATGGTAGGGGCAACGAACAGACGAACGATAGGTCCCATTGTTACGCTTACCCTGGGCGGTTTGAAGCGGAGGCATCTGATGCTGTCATCACAGGTAATCTTTTGGTTTGTGATTGCATGGCTTCTGTATTGTTTGATCCTGGATCCACGTTTTCTTATGTATCTTCCTCATTTGTTAATGGTCTAAATTTACATTGTGAATTACTTGATATGCCTATTCGTGTTTCTACTCCGGTGGGTGAGTCTGTGGTAGTTGAAAAGGTATATAGGTCTTGTTTGGTGAACTTTGTGGGGAGCAACACTTATGTAGATTTGGTTATCTTAGAAACTCTTTGAATTAGTAGTTTAAAAAAGATGTTCTTGTGGTGATGACTTCCAGATTTTAGGAAATAATAGTTACTGAATTGGTTTTCATTAATGAGTTTAAGTCTTCCGCATTACTTTCTGTTGATATTATATTGAAATGTTAAGGTTTAGATCCGTTGGTTCTCTCACATAGGAGGGTAAGTGTGGGTGCCAGTCGCGGCCCGGATTTAGGTCGTGACAAACTTGGTATTAGAGAGTCGATTTTCAGTACCCAATTTCAGATTTTCTAAGTGTTTTGAAACGAGACCCTGCGACGGTCCGTCGTGCCCATGACGGTCCGTTGTTGGGTCCGTCGCCTCAGCCTGTTTTTCCAGCATAAAATGTGCTGCTCAAAACGACTAAACAGTTCGTTACAATAGATACCAATTTACCCATCGTTCGTCCCGAACGATCAAAAGAAGGAAAAAAATGGCGTACAGGAGTACCTGAATCTGTAAACAGATGTGGGTATTTTTCTCGCATATCCGCCTCCTTCTCCCAAGTGGCTTCTTCAACGGGTCGATTCTTCCATTGCACCTTGATGGATGCAATCTCTCTTGACCTCAACTTGCGAACTTCTCTATCTAAAATAGCAACAGGCTCCTCCTCATAAGACAAGTTCTCATCAAGCAAAACTGAATCCCAACGGATAATGTAGTTTCCATCCCCATGGTATCTTTTCAACATCGACACATGGAATAACGGATGTGTTCCCTGCAGATCTTCCTGGTATGCCACCAGATAGGGATATTGACTTCTGTATCGATCTTGAACCGGGTACTCGCCCCATTTCTATTCCCCCTTATAGAATGGCTCCCGCAGAGTTAAGAGAGTTAAAGGCACAACTTCAGGAGTTGTTAAACAAAGGCTTTGCGACTAAAAATTACCAAAGATAGACCAAGAATACTGCAATAGAGTTTTCATTACAATGAAGATCTTTCACATGACCTCCAAGGAGTTCATTAAATAATTTCTCCCAAATACAATATATTTATCCATCAAATCAATTATTATCATCATAAAAAGTCAATTACACAAGGACATACCCAACTACATCACCTTTAATCACTAATAGACATAATTAAAGAGTTAAGGTAGAGCCAAGCCATTTATGGGTTTTGAAGGAATTAAGTTAAACACATAAGGTAATACATTACAGATTTCATAATAATTCATAATCAATCATTATTATTAAAATATAGAAAAATAAATCAAGATTAAATGTAACCCATGAATGGTAGTGGAATCTAGAAATTTGGAAAAACATTGAGATTAAATTTGAAGGAACGTCTTAGAGAAAGGATTCCTTAGAGTGAGAGTTCCCATAAATTATTAATACTTAAGGTTTAATGGATAGAAGAATTGTTCTTAATACTAGTTACTGTGTCTACATTTACATCATAAGATGATGCAGACCAATTTGTTTCTGTCCATTGAATATACTAGTATGGGAATTTGAATTTTAACAGCTCACAATTTAAAATAGCTAGGAATAATCTAACAAACTACACAATATTAATTTTTGGAAAGAAAACGGAACATATGGACAAAATTGCCTAAGGTAATACAAGTGAATTTTTGTCTTTTTCGAAAATTCCATAATATCTATCTCGGGATGTGTTATAGGTAGATCTTTATATGTCTTGAAATCCCTTGGATATATATTTCCAGCGCCACCTAGTTTGGGAATTTTTTTATCCTATAAGGTATATATGCCTATCTGAAGTTAGGCTTTTGAAGTATGTAAAGTCCCAATGCGGATTTAAGGAATGACAAACTAGTCTTTCCACCAATTAATTTCCTATTTCGTCATAGGTATTTAATGGGGTAAGAAATATGTTTATTTGAGTTTTGGAAAGAAATATAACGCTTATGGCATGAAGAAGAAAGATAAAAAGAAGGAAAGAGAGAAAATTCAAAATTATCCAAGAACTTCAAGATTTGCGTTATGAATTCGTCGGGGTGATCCAACCAAGGTATGAGATCCTTTTGTGTTTGTTTGTTTCACCCACATAACAACTTGTTTAATATTAGCGATTTGAATTGGTTTGACACACCCTCAAATTAAATTAAGGAAGCTAGAGCATTACTTTTTCCTAAGTAGGTTAATTTTAGGTTAATGAAGTTTTTTATAGTTTGCATTCTTGATTTGAAATCATTTGGAGGTGAAACGTCTAGGAACGTCCAAAACGTTCGAAAGTTAGTCTTTAGACGTCTTAGTGAGTCCTTGTATGATATGATTGATTTTAGTGTTTTTTAGAGTTTATAAGAAGTATAGTTGACCTTAGTCCCTTAGTAGACATGTTAAGGGTCAAAACATATGGGTACGACTCCCCGGGGACCTACCGAAGGGCACCCAAGGAGGACACAAACCTAAAAAGAAAGGGTGCCCAAGGCAGCGTGCAGGAGAAAGAATGAGACTTTTATCTCAAGAAAGGCTCATAAAACACACCTCACTTCTTAAAAAATATTTTGGGGCATATTTGGGAGACTAACCCGCGATGCCCAACCAACTCCCCAATCCGTTTGGATTATTTTGAAGTCAATTTTTATTGTCTAAGAGCACCAATTCAGGTGGGGGCGTTTCGGTATTATAGGGGATGTTATATTTTATGTTTTAGGACCTTTTTAAAAAATCATTCCACATAAAAAACCTCAACACGCATTAAGAAATCAAAATTGCCAAAGTTCTCTTCTCTTGCAAAACCCCCCAAAACCTCCAATGAAGACCATGGTCAAGAACAAGCTATGTATATGGATTCTTGGATCCTTCTTCTCAGATTTTCATGGGCTTTTTAATTTATAATCTATGTTTATCTTTCATTCATATATACCATTCATCTATGGAGTCTTTGCAATGGTTTTCTAAACATCAATTCTAAGTCAAAAATCCCATCATTCAATCAAGAAATTGATTCATTCTCAAATTGATTTCAAAAGCATTCTAATGATGAATATATATTTGTATACTTATTTTATGATGAAAATCTATCAAATTTTATGAATAACCTATGATCCTCCTAATTTCAAAAATTAGCCTATGATGTGGATTTGTGATTTTCATTTAATGTTAATCAAAATTTTGATTAGATTGTTTTGAATTTCTTATTACTATTACTTTCTATATCAATTCAATATTAATTGTGGAGGAATGGTTAAAGATTATCATTATCTTGAAATTTGGTAAGTTGACATGTTTCTTCTAATTAGCCTAAAATGTAGTTTGAATAATGTTAATTGGTATGGTCCACATATTGTGGCGGTGTTTACATGCTTGTACATATTTATGTGTTATAATCATGTCCTTGAAGGCATTAGATGCAATATAAATTTAAATGATGTTTTCTATGTTAGGAAATTGAAGGATTTAGCCTTGATTCTAATATCACGTCTGAATGAATTTGTGTTATGTGGATTTATGTGAATAGTATTATGCACTACTTGTTTATCCTAGGTGTGGTGATGATGTTATATGTATAGGTGTGACGATCATGTTAGGGGTATGTGGTCTATATGTCTAATGATGAAGAATATCCTTATAGAATGACCTCTACCTATATGAACCCTGTATGAATGTGCGATCAAAGTATCATAGGATTATTATATTCTATTATTGAATATGTACTTGCTTCCGATCATGTAATGTGAGTGTGTGTAGTTTATACTCCTTAATACTTTTTAAGTTTATATGACTTGAGACTTGAACAATGTTATACATGTTTTGTGGTAATTAGAGAAGGGCTTCCTCAATAGTATATGATAGCCATTATTTTATCATGCCAACCAATGTACACACACATACTTCATGCATATCATACATAGGTCTCCTATGCATTATTACCGATTTCTAGGCATGTGAATTATATGATTTACGAATTTATGAACATGTGTAATATAAGTTTTATCTGAACATAGATCTCAAATTATATCCACACACATGTAGTACGAATATGATATGATTATGTGAAAGCACATTCTAACATAATGTAGGTTCTATGGTGAATGTAGAATTCTCACCCTAGATACCATTGATGTATATTATATACGAGGGAGCAAGTCTAGAAGGCCTATTCTTTATTAACTAATGTTATCTAATGTATTAATGATGTTTAAAAAGGGTGTAATTTCTTATCATTGAGAGAACATGAAAAATGAGACTTTGAACTTGACGTCTAGTATGTCCAGCATTACACAAGAGAACTTTCACGTTAGTAAGTCTAAGATCCCAACCTAAATGTTGTCTTATGAGATGGTAACCTTCACTCATACTTATTAAATGATTGTAGAAGCAATATCCTTCTTCATATCCATATGAGCATAATGGAATCAAGCTAAGTGGTAGAATATCTACATACGAATGGTTGCACCTTCGGAAAGTGTTAACCCTTTCTTTTCAGTGTTGGAATAGAACACTGGATTCCACGTAGATTACATGATCTATGTCAGTTATGGATATGTCTCCCGAAGTTTAATAATTAACTACGATAATAATATGAGATTTAATCTAATTCTTTTAGAAGTTTACTTTGTATGGGAGGATTACGGACCCTACATATACATTGAACGAGATGACATCAAGAAAGTATAGGATTGGAGACCCTTATGTTATATATGACTTGTATGAATGCATTTTTAATGACCTTTTTAAGTTATTACATGAAATATAAGTATGTATATGGGACAATTGTGGCTTCAAAGTTAGTTTACTTAGTATATGTGGGGGTATGGGAATCCATGAGTACATTGGACAAGAATGATTGTGAAGGGGTATGAGGGTAGTTTACCTATTATATGAACTTAAGTATTTATTTAAAGTTGTAGTAAAGCATAGAGTCCTTATATGATGATATGATGTAAGTGGCCTTATGTCTAGTTGTAAATGATTATGTTATGACTTGTTAAATATGTTATACCTACTCTAGGGTGACTTTTTACGTTTACTTTATGGAAGTAGCATTATGGGATGTTAGCTACGCATTGCACTAGTGTGACTGAGGAGTTGTCTTAGGTGATGGTCTTTATGTGAAGTTGATGTCTTTGATGTTCATATGACTTGTGAATATATATTGTTGTGTTTATGAAGGATATTATGAAAGTATATTGTAAGGTGACCTTTAGGTGATACATTGTATTAGGTACATTTGAGGGTTACTTAAGAAAAGAAGTAAAATAACCGAGAGGTAATGTACGAGGTTTATTGAATATGCTTATAAGTATGATAAATGCATTTATGTGCTATTATGCTTATTATCTATGTACATATTATGTATGTGAACTATATTGAGCCAATATGTCCCTACTTTTACGAAGTTTACTTAAAAGACATGTTGCTTGATTTCAAACGAAATTTTCTCTTTAAGAGCATGTTTCTGAATTGTTCCCATACTTAGTTCATTCTTTTACGAATACCATTCTTCTTCATCCTTTTACACCATGTGTAGGTGGAGATTGAAAGAGGATATCTTCTTGGTGAAGAGCTTGAATATATCTTCAATGTTCAAGAGGAGGGATCCTTATGGTTGAAGGATTTCCCTATGTCAACTTCCTATTTAATTATGTAAAAGCGTAGATATTGTTTCATGTTGTTAAGGATCGTTTCCCTATTCTAATATGTTGATTTGTTTCTTATGATTTCAAAGAGACTTAGAGTCTAACTATGTATTATAATGTATCTTTATATGTATACGAAGTAATGTTCTAGCATATTATATGCTACGAAATTTGTTAATTTTCTTGCTATTTTGACGATAATGCAAAGAAAGATGTCTAAGGACTTGTATAAGACCTCCGAGAGGTCAACGTCATCGTGTTAAGAAGTTAGGATACCATAACTTCTACGGTATATCCTCGGGTCGTAACAAAATTGGTATCAAAGCACAAGGTATTGTGTTTTTTCCTTCAGTTTTAACGTCTCGTGTTGCCGCATCTAGTTGTCTTGTATCATTTGTGGTGAGTCCTTACACATCAAATAATACGTGAGGATATAGGACAAAAGAGTTTCCATTCTTCACTATTCTCATGTCGTTCCATAGAACTTAACTCTATAAGATCTCTCTCTTATAATTTCTTGTCAGGTGGTCTTTTTGATGTGATTTCATGGATTGGGATAATGCCTTAATGTTTGGGGGAGAAAAGGTGAGTTTTTGATACTTACCTTGATTTTATGGTTTGGTTTTACACGACCTCAAAATGAATTAATGTTTTCTAGAGCATCACATATGCCTAAAAGGTTAATAATAGGTTAATTAAGTGTTTTATACTATGCATACTTTATTTGAAATCATTTGGAGTTCAAACCTCTTTGAACGTCCTAGACTTTTGAAAGTTTGTCTTTCGATGTGCTAGTGAGTCCTTGGAAGTTCATATTAATTTTATGTGTTTTTTAAATTGAGAATCAGTGCAATTTACCCTAGACCCTTAATAGACATATTAAGGGTCAAAACGTGCGGGTACGACTTCCCGGAGACAACCCACAAAGAGGACCCAAACCTAAGACAAGAGGATTCACAAGGAAGCGGCAGGAGCAAGAATGAGACCTTGAACTCACGACACGCTCGTAGAACGCACCTCACTCCGTAAAAAATTATTTGGGGCAGAATTGGGAGGCTGCCACACGACGTGCAGCCACTCCCTGATCCGGTTGCGTTGTTTTTAAGTCATATTTCACATGTCTAAGAGTCCCAATTCGTGTGGGGGTGTTTTGGTAACATAGAGGACATTTTATCAACTGATTTTAGGACCTTTTTAAACCCTTTCCCAAGAAAAAACCTCAACAGCCATTAAAAAATAGAAATTCCCAAAATTATCTTCTCTTCCAAAAACCCCTAAACCTCCATTGAAGACCAAGCTAAAGAACAATCTATGGGGATGGATTCTTGGATCTGTCTTCTCATATTTTGATGGTCTTTTTAATTTGTGAGGTATGTTTATCCTTCATACATATATACCATTCATCTATGGATTCTATTCAATGGTTTTCTAAACAACAATTCTAAGTCGAAAACCCCATCTTTCAATCTAGACATTGATTCATGCTCAAATTGATATCTAAAGCATTCTAATAACGAATATATATTTGTATATTTATTTTATGATGAATCTCTATAAAAGTTTATGAAGAACCCATGATCCTCCTAATTTAAAAAATGAGCCTATGATGTGGGTCTTGTGATCTTCATTTGATGCTTATTGAATTGTGATAAGATTGTATTGAATTTGTTATTACTATTATTTTCTATATCAAGTGAATATGAATTTTTGAGGAATGATCAAAGATGATCATTATCATTGAAATTTAGTAACTAAACCTTTTTTTTGGAATTAGCCTAGGATATACATTGAATTTTTCTTATTGGTATGGTCCACTTATGGTGGCGGTGTCTACATGATTGAACATATTTATTTGTTATAATCATTGCCTTGATGGAATTAGATGCAATATGAATTAATATGATGATTTTTATGTCAGGAAGTCGAAGGATTTATGCTTGATTCTAATATCATGTCTAAGTAAACTGATGTTATCTGACATTATGTGTATAGTCTTCTAAACTACTTTTTAAACATAGGTGTGGAGATAATTTTATATGTATATGTGTGATGATCATGTCAGGGTTAGGTGTGGTCTATATGAATTATGATGAAGAATATCGTAATAGCGTGACCCCTACTGATATGAACCCTATATGAAAGTGTGATCAAAGTATGATAGGAGTTCTATATTATATTGGTGAATATGTACGTGCATCCTATGATGTAATGTGACTTTGTGCAGTCTATTGTCCTCAATTCTGTATATATTTGTATGACTTGAGACTTGAATAATGTTTTACATGTGTTGTGGTCTTTAAAGGATGGCTTACTCAATACTATATTATATCCATTATGTGATCATGTCAACCAATGCACACACACAATTCATGCATATCTCTGAGTAGGGTAGATTTTTAATGACTAAGGAAAGGATAGTTATGTTATGCATTATTACCTATTTCTATAATTGTGAAGTATATGGTTTACAAAGTTATGAACATGTGTTACTAAAGGTGTTATATGAAGGTAGATCTCGCATTATATGCACACACACATGTATGTATGAATATGATATGATTATGTGAAAGCATATTCTCAAATAAGGCAGGTTCTATGGTGAATATAGAATTCTCACCCTAGATACCTTTGAGCTATATGATATATGAGTGAGTAAGTCTCGAAGGCCCATTCTTTATAAACTAATGTTATCTAAAGACTTAATGATGTTTTAAAATGGAATTATTGCTTAAAACGAGTGACCATAACAAATGAGAGAGAGTGCTTGATGTCTAGTATGTCTTGCTTGCCACAAAAGAACCTCACGTTAGTAAGATCGGGTTCCCCATCTAGATTTTGTCTAATGAGATGGAAACCTTCACGCTTATTTAGTCAAGGTTTCTAGAAGCAACACCTTGTTACATATGTATGTACCCACATAGGACTCTAGCTTAGTAAATCAACCTAGAATATCTATGTACGAAAGGCTGCACCATCGGCAAGTATTAATCCTCTGTTTTTAGTGTGGGAGTAGAACACATGATTCCATGTAGCTCACATGGTCTATATTGGTTATATCTATGTCTCCCGAATGTCAATAATTAACTCAGATAAGAATATGAACTCTAATCTCGTTTCATTAAGTAGTGTACTTTGTATGGGAGTACTGTGGACCTGACCTATACATTGAACTACATGCCATCGACAAAGGATAGGATTGGAGACCCTTATGAACAAAATATTTATTTTATGTATGACTTGTATGAATGCATGTTAGGTTAACTATGTTATATTCAAGAGGATGTGAATTACAACTTTGGTTTATAAATGAGTTTACATAATATATGTGGGGAATGAGACTTCATGTTTTTATTGCACCAAAAAGCTTGTCAAAGGGTTATGAGGGTAGTTTACCTATTATATGAACTAAATAATTTATGAGTAAGTTTGTAGTAAAGGAGAGAGTCCTTGTATGATGGTATGAAGTATGTGGCATTAAGTCTAGTAGTAAATGAATATGTTAGGACTTGTTGAATATATTATGCCTAGTTTATGGTGACTTCTTAGGTACACTTGGTGGAAGTAGCATTATGGGATGTTACCAACACATTGCACTAGTGTGACTTAGGAGTTGTCTTAGGTTATTGTCCTTATTTGAAGGTTATGACGTTGATGTGTTTATTGCTTATGGATATATGTGGTTGTGTTTATGAAGAATATTATGAAATACTATTGTAAAGTGACCTCAAGGTGATACATTTTACTAGGTACAATTGAGGGTTACTTTAGACAAAAATTAAAATAAAAGAGACGTACAGTATGATCTGTATTGAATATGCTTAAAAGTATGATAAATGAGTTTATGAGCTATAATGTTTTTTATTCATGTCTATAATATGAATTTGAACTATACTGAACTTACATGTTTCTATGTTCATGAACTTTACTAACAAGACATGTTGCATGATTCCATACGAAATTTCCTCTTTAAATAAATGTATTTGCATTGTTGTCATACAGAGTACATTCTTGTATTAATACAATTATCCTTTATATTTTTACACAATGTGTAGGTAGTGATGGATAGTGTATCTCTCTTAGGTGAAGATTATCACAACCGATATTTAGACCCCAGACGAGACCGGTGTCGTTAACTTCTCAGAGGTTGCAGACAAGCCTACTTACGTAATTCTTACATAACATAGGTTAGTTTTAGGGGAAAATTTGAAACTTTTTGTTTATTAACATACTTATAAAAAGATTTTCATTAATACATCATTGTTGATTATCAACCATCTAACATTAAAACATAAGTAATTGAATGAAATAGTTCAATTCTTATTAAGTGTATAATTGACAAAATGGCACCTATACATAGTCTGAATAATAATAGGAAAGAAACGCTAGTGGAACATGATTCACTAGCTCAACTCTAAAAGTAAGCTAGAATACAAAACAGTAACATCCTCGAAGCATGAGGACATACAATCTCCGGATGAATGCTGACTTTCCGAATAACTGCATCGGTGATCATGTAGCTCTACCGTCCACCTGTGCCTGCACCTAAAATAGTAGTGTTTGTATATTGTTAGTACACACTTGTACCAACTGTGGGTATATGAAAGCACATACCTACGACATGCATGAGATAATAGCTTTTTCCTAACAACATGATTTTTTTGAAGGCAAGTCAGTGGACTTGCAAAATTGAGATTAAGAAAGTTTCCAAATTTGGATTTTGAAAGGCAATGAGCTTTCTAAATTTTTATTTGGAAAGTCAGTGATTTTTATTGATTTTGAATTCTAAAATTATTCCATGAGATTAACCTACATCTTCATAATCCTCACATTTTCGTACAACACATAACATTTACACATAACACATATCATATAGCACATATCAGAATTTGCATGAAGCACATAACATCTTTAATAATATTTGTTCATATTCTATGAGACCTTGGAATCATGGACTTAACATCAAGACATACCTGAAATGACTTCTAAATAGATGGGACCTCAACTAGGGAATCTTGATTAGAAAACACAGAGTCTGCTTTGTTCATTCATACGTATTCCACTTCAATTCATTCATAGGCCATTATAAACACCAACTATACCTAGGATGTAGTTTAAGACTTTCATTAGGTTCGTTGTGCAATGACCAAGAATGACCTAATATCTTCACTTGAATCTAACTCACTTTTTGATTATTCTATCCTAAACACCATTGGTATCATTCATTTCATTATGTGCATCATTTAAGGCTGGCCTCATTCATTCATTCGGAACTTTAACTTTAACTGACATAGATCATGTGAACATCATTAAATCCAATATCTCCCTCTAACCAAAAAGAGGTGGAGTAAGTGGCCAAATTGACCCAAAACATGCTAGAGAACATGGGAATTTAACCCCGCCAGATCCCTATATTGGCTGTATAGGTTCGAAGACTAGGAGATATAAGAAGACCAAAACCCAACAAGCCAGACAGTCTAATCTCATGAGGGCTACGTGAACCTCCGCCCTTCTCAAAAGAAGTCATCACCGCTCATAGCTAGCCTATCGGTGCTCAGTATAAAGTTCCATTGCATTCATCTCATAAGTCATGAAAGTTGGCTTCTAGTATGAGGACATCATAGCTCAGATGATTTCTCATCTCATCATTAGTATAAAGGCTATTAAGCTTAATACATTTATTAGAGTGTTCATAGAGATTGGGATCTTCGTGAGTTTACACTCTCATGGTTAGTACATTTTGGTAACATTTACTTAGGCTAATTTGAGATTGTTCTCATCATTTACATTACCCTTATAAAATTTTGTCACCACATTACTTATCATTAGAACCTTTTGCTTTTTATAGTTACTCACCTGTTATTACCTTAATGTTCATTTCAGCGTATGCCAATGCAATTGGCCATTTAGTGTATCTTACATTCATACTTAACCCTTCTAGTGTTCAGCATTTGATTACATACATCATAGGTTCACTTACTTTTGAACGCATGCTAGACTTATGAGTCTATACACACAACTAAAGGGGTTTCATTCATAGTTTTATAAGTGATTCATACATTCCTAATATTATATAGTACAAGACTTATTTATCTTTTATATATGCCAAGATCTTTATTTTTATCTAATTAAGTGGCATTATTCTTGGATATTTTGTTCACGCATGACTTATGTATCAATATGGAAGTTTTTTCAAGGAAACCCAACTTCTAATCACTTGGATAATATTTGTTTTTTTCATTGATTTTATTTTTAATCTACATGACATTGGGACTCATGATTGAACCCCAACATTAACATTATACTTTTGATTTTCTACTTGGTTTCCCCCTTAAATTGGCCGAAGGGTCGTGGGTTCGAACCCCCACAGCCTCTTCTATTTTATTCTTAAAAATTTTTTCGCCAAGGCATTGGAAGGTTGTGGGTTCGAACCCCCACAACCTCTGTGTTTTTGTTTTTAATTTCTCTAGAGCATTGAAAGGTTGTGGGTTCGAACCCATACAACCTCCTTATTTTTTTATTTAAAACTCACTAGGTTAGAGGATCGATCCCCTACAACCTGACTTCATTTTTTTCTTATTTAAATTGCCTTCTCCTTTCAAGCCTTGAGGTTGTTGGTTCGATTCCCATGCATAACATTTTCTTTCTTTATTTTATCTTCTTTGACTCGTTGTTTCGAGGTCATGGATTCGATTCCCATGCCTCCCTTTTTATATTTCTTATTCTCTTATTACTAACCAAACAGATCCATTTCTATTCACCTAGCCCACTTTTCTTTTATTCGCTTGTGAAATTCAAGTAGCTAAGGGATGAGGGCACATGTTCGAATTCTAGTGGCGTCACCTCTTTTAAAAATATCAAATTTCCAGATTTCAACCCCCTTCTTGAACAAAATATAAAGTACACTAAGCTGGATTTTTTTTATAATTTTTAGCTTCCTTTCATAAGCTTTTTCATGTTAGTTTCTTAAGCCATAAAACCAAACATCTAGTGCATTTTTAGGTGTAGTTTAGTAGTTACATTAGTCAAGCGTTTTCACTCAAAATTTTTAACTTCACACACCATATTAACATCACATTATTCACAACATTAGAACAAAAAATACAAGAATTTCCATGTCATAATACGTCCCAAAACATATATTACATCCCTGCAACACATTGCACACATACATCAACATTTCAGATGATTTCGAACAAGATAATCATTATTCACACAATTTTGAACATGAATACTTAAACATATAAATCAACAAAAACATTTCATCCCTACTTTGTACAACCAAACATACCCAACCTAAAGTTCAATGGCAGCTAGTTACAAGGACATGCAAGGGGAAAAAATCCTATTTTGCTGAATGAATATCTTGAATCTTAGAGGGTCTATTAAAAAATGAACAAAGAGGAAAGAAACCCATACCTTTATTTATGTTCAAGCGATGAATTTCCTTCCATAAACCCTTTCCAAAATCAGTTTAAGCTACCTTAATGTCCACACCACTGAACGAACAACTTCTCTTTGCGTTAGCGTTTTTGGTTGCTTTGTTTTTCTTAAAATTTCAAGTGAGTTCATCAAGTGTGAAGACTCTTAATATTACTGCTGTTCTTTTTTGTTGTTGGCAGAAAAAATGTGAGCAAGAGAATGATGAAACATGAGAGAGAGATCGTGAGAGAGTAATTTAATAATGGGAGTTTTAGTTTGGGAATTAGTCAAACTCTGACTCCTTATTAACTTAAATAAAAATCTGATTTAATTAGTTTAGTGTATGGACCATTATGACCTTAAATATCAGATTATAAACATTAATTAAATCACAAACTTGTTGCTTCCAATAGGGCTCGAACTCGGGTAAAGTGGCCCTTGCGAAAAGGACCATTGCGGGTCAACCTGAGCCTAATTGGTTCTTTAATTAAACATTAATTAATTAATTAATTCCATAGGGTAATTAATATATTACCCTTGTCTTGCAAAAGACCATTTTATCCCTGGACCCTCAAAACATGAGATTTTTTTAGGGTTGTTACAAAGAGTTTTCATAGATCATTCAAGTTCAAGAAGAGATATCCCTATGATTGAAGGATTTGCCTATGTGGACTTCCAATTCAATAATGTAATAGCTTAGATATTATTTTATGTTTTTGAGGGTCGTTTGCCTATTTTATCCTATTGAGTTGTGTCTTAAGATGACAAAGAGATATAGAGTCTTACTATGTATTATGAAGTACTTTTATATAAATACGAAGCAATGTTGTAGCATAGGATGTATTTTGAAAAGTTTTAGATTTTCCACTAGTTTTATGATTATGTAATGAAAGATGTCGAAGCGATGGTCTTAGACCTCAGAGAGTTCAATAACACCGTGTTAAGATTTGAGGATACCAGTACTTCTAAGGTTTACAGTCGGGTTGTAATTCGGTTGAATGACAAAGAGTAAAGTTCTTGAAGAATATTGTTGAATAGTTGTTATTTGAGTTGTTTCATGCCTAGTGTTGAGTTGTGTTGTGCGGAATTCGAGATAATACGAGAAAATATAAACGCGAAAAACAAGACAATAGATGTACGTGCTTCACCAATAAGTTGGCTACGTCCACGGGAAGAGGGGGAGCAGTTTTATTATGGAGAGGCAAAAAACAGAATTACAGAATAGGGTTTGCCATAGCGTCTGTATATAGTGCTAAGCTACGCCCTAACAGGCTTGGACCCAAAATACATAATTGACAGATAATTAAGGGCCCAATTCAAGGCATTCAACAAATCTCCACCTTTACTTGAATTCTCCAAACAGATTCTTCAGATGCACTATGATAGTGCCAGGCCTCCCCCTCTTCCTCAGAATTGCCCCGCAGGGCAATTAAAAGCTTCTGATGTTTAGCAAGTCCAAACAGTGTTGAAACTTGTTCTGTGGAACCGGCTTTGTGAACATATTAGAAGGATTATGAGCAGTTCCTACTTTCTTCACCTTAATTCTCTTCTCACTTCTTAGAAAATGATACGTCACGTCAATATGCTTTGTTCTCGCATGATGGACTTGATCCTTGGCTAGACAAATTGCGCTCAAACTGTCACAATGCACCGTAGCCTGATCATGATGCAGACCAAGATCACTAACCAGCCCTTTCAGCCAAATCCCTTCTTTGGAGCCTCTGTCAAGGCCATGTACTCCGCTTCCGTAGTAGACAAAGTCACCATAGGTTGCAAAGTTGCCTTCCAACTGACGACAGATCCTCCAACGGTAAACACATAGCCAGTCATCGATCTTCTTCTGTCAACATCTCCAGCATAGTCAGAATCAGAATAGCTAGTAACCAAGCACTGAGTATCACCTCCATAAATGAGACCAACGTCAGATGTACCTCTAAGGTACCGGAAAATTCTCTTCACAGCCTGCCAATGTTCTTTCCCTGGTTGTCCCATTAATCTGCTCACTACACTGACTGCATGTGCTAAATCTGGCCTTGTACAGACCATAGCATACATCAAACCTCCTATGGCACTGGCATAAGGGACTCGTGACATATACTCCTTCTCTTCTTCTGACTGTTGAGCAAACATGGCAGTGAGATGGATATTGGCAGCACTGGGGGTATTTATAGGCTTAGATGAAGACATGCCAAACCTCGCCAAGACCTTCTGAAAATAGCTTCTTTGTGACAAGAAAAATTTCCTTCTCTCTCTTTCTCTAATGATCTCCATCCCTAGAATCTTTCTAGCGGCTCCCAGATCCTTCATCTCAAACTCAGCACTATGTAAACCCTTCAGCTTCTGAATGTCATACTTCTTCTTTGCAGCAATCAGCATATTATATACATAAAGCACCAGATAGATGAATGAATCATCCTTGAGCCTATTGTAGTAGACACAACAATTATATGAGCTCCGAGTATAGCCCAACTTCACCATATAGCTGTCAAACCTTTTGTACCACTGCCTTGGAGACTGCTTATGTCCATATAAGGACTTCTTCAACTTGAAGACGTGATTTTTCTTCCCTGCAACTTAGAAACCATCCGGCTGAGTCATGTATATCTCTTCCTCCAACTCTCCATGTAGAAACTCTGTCTTCACATTAAGTTGTTCAAGCTCTAGATTCTGATGTGTAACTATTGGTAGTAACACTCGGAAGGAAGTATGTCTGACCACTGGTGAGAAGATCTCATTGTAGTCCACTCCCTCTCTTTGGTTGAAACCTCTGGCAACAACCCTGACTTTATACTTGACTCCTTCTGCTGGTGATATCCCTTACTTCTTCTTGAAAACCCATTTGCAAGTAATAATCTTTCTCCCCGAAGGTTGTATGACCAAATCCCATGTCTGATTCTTGTGTAAGGACTCCATCTCATCTCCCATAGCAGCAAACCATTTTTCAGAATCAGGACTTAAAATGGCTTCTTTGTAAGTAGACGGCTCAGATGTATCTACCTCATCATCAACCTGCAGTGCATAACCCACCATGTCCTCAAAACCATACCTCATAGGTGGCCGAACTCCAACCCTCCTTTGCCAATCTTAAGCTATACTCTGATGGATATCTGATGGCATAGATTCTGGAATATCAGTTTCTGTCTGTGGCTCTTGATCCTCCTCTTCAGGTTCTTTCAAATCTCTCTCGTTCTAAATGACTTGAAACTCCACCTGTTTATCAAGACTCCCAGTTTCTGACGTAGTTGTAGGCTTCACAATGGTTCTAAGCAGAGAACTTTCATCAAAGACAACGTTCATGCTCATAATAACCCTCTTTTCTGTCGGAGACCAGATTCTAAAACCTTTCACTCCATCTCCGTAGCCCACAAATACTTCCTTTTTAGCTCTTGGTTCTAACATACTTTCACTAACGTGATAGTAAGCCGTACAAACAAAAGCATTCGGATTTGAATAATCAGAAGCTTTTCCTGACCACGTCTCCATAGGTTTCTTGCACTGTATGCCTGTATGTGGTCCGTGGTTAACCAAGTAGCAAGCTGTACTAACCGCTTCTGCCCAGAATCTTCTATCTATCCCATCATTAGAGAGCATGCACCTTGCTCTCTCCAGAAGTGTTTGATTCATCCGCTCAGCTACACCGTTTAGCTCTGGTGTATTTCTGACTGTACGATGTCGAGCAATCCCTTCACCCTTACAGAATTGATTAAATTCAGACAAGCAGAATTCCAGCCCATTATGAGTTCGCAACCTCTTGATCTTCTTCCCTGTTTGATTTTCCATCAAAATTTTCCACTCCTTGAACTTCTTCAAAGCTTCACTTTAATTCTTCATCATGTACACCCAAGTCATCCTTGAGTAGTCATCAATAATGGACACAAAAAATCTGCAGCCTCCCAGAGACTCAACACGGCATGGACCCCAGCAATCAGAATGGATATAATCAAGTGTGCCTTTTGTTCTGTGAATGTCCTTTGGAAACTTGTTGCGATGTAGTTTTCCAAAGACACAATCATCACAAAACTCTAGGCTCTTAACCGTATGACCAACAAGAAGATCCTCATTTGACAGAATTTACATCCCTCTTTCACACATATGACAAAGTCTCATGTGCCATAACTTAGTCATATCCTCCAGGTGAACTTCTGACGATGCAATATGGGCTGAACCTTTAACCGTGGAACCTTGTAGAAAATACAAAGTACCACGCATGACACCTTTAAGAATCAAATTTTAACCCTTCCAGACCTGCAAGACTCCATCTTTTCTCGACAAGCTGAATCCCTTGCTGTCCAAAAGACTGAGAGATATCAGATTTTTCGTCATCAATGGAACGTGCCTGACCTCGTTCAATGTGCAGAAGCTACCGTCATGTGTCCTTATCTTGATCGAGCCTGTCCCAACCACCTTGCAGACAGAATTGTTCGCCATCGAGATGCTGCCTCCGTCTACCTGATCATAAGTCGTGAACCACTCTCTCCTAGGACAGATGTGATAGGATGCCTAAGAATCGAGAACCCACACATCTGAATGATGAGTGTGCTCATCCGCAACTAGGGCAATGTCTTATTCAGAATTGGTGTCTTCTTCAGCAACAGCAGCAGAAACTGATTGTTTTTCCGATTGCTTCTTCTTCTTTGGACAATCAAATTTCCAATGTCCCTTCTCCTTGAAGTAATTACAAACATCATCTGGCTTTTCACCCTTCGACATCGGCTTATTTTTCTTTCCAACATTTTTCCTTCCCTTTCTGCTACTTGTGAAAAGACCGGAAGGCTGTATGTCCGTACTTGTGCCGTTAGCCTTATGCCGTAATTCCCTGCTATGAAGGGCCGATCTAACTTCTTCCAGCGACACAGTATCTTTCCCAACAATGAACGTTTGAACAAAATTTTCAAACGACATTGGGAGAGATACTAACGGAATCAGGGCAGCATCTTCATCCTCGATCTTCACATCGATATTACGCAATTCTAATAACAATGTATTCAATTGCTCTAAATGTTCCCTGAGTTGTGTACCTTAAGCCATTCGTAAACCGAATAGACGTTGTTTCAGAAGCAGCTTGTTGGTTAGAGATTTCGTCATGTACAAACTCTCCAGCTTCAACCACAGACCAGCAGCAGTCTCTTCATCCGAGACCTCCGTGATGACGTCATCCGCGAGACACAGCATGATCGTCGATTCTGCCTTTTCCTCCAGAATTGCCATCTCAGAAGTAACGACGGCATTCTTGTCTTTCAACAACGGCGCCAAGAAGCCTTGTTGTTTCAACAAAGACCGCATGTTGATCTGCCATAAACTGAAACTGTTCCTCCATGTGAATTTGTCGATTTTCACGTTCAAAGAAGACATCATAAATTATCCAAAAAACACCGATTAACCGAGAGGCTTTGATACCAATTTGTTGTGCAGAATTAAAGATAATACGAGAAAATATAAATGCGAAAAACAAGACAACAGATTTACGTGGTTCACGAATAAGTTGGCTACATCCTCGGGAAGAGGGGGAGCAGTTTTATTATGGAGAGGCAAAAAATAGAATTACAGAATAGGGTTTGCCATAGCATCTATATATAGTGTTAAGCTACGCCCTAACAGGCTTGGGCCCAAAATACATAATTGACAGATAATTAAGGGCCCTATTCAGGGCATTCAACAAGTTGATTCATGTTTCCAGGTGATTTTTCAAGTCAACTCTTTTTGGTATTGAGGGTACTAATGATCATAAGTTTTTGAGGAAAGAAACATGGAAGTTTAGAGGGTTTAGAGATGAAAAACGAAGGAGAAAAGTCTAGAACGTCTATTTGTAGGGCTTTGGGGTGTCTTGCCTCCAATAGCCCCATATGATAATCCTATCTGTAGGGCCCTGAGCCGCAGCCCCATCAAGAGCTCCACAACATCGCCTCTGATGTTTGGGCCTTGTACTCTACGCCTCTTAGAGCACCAAGGACTCCAATTCACCCTATTCATTCCCCATCTTTTCATACTAGTTTCTCACAGATTTAACCATGTTTCTTAATTGATTCCAACACTCTAAGATTCATATAAACATCATGAAATCATCTATAATTATAATATCATATACATTGAATCCATAATCCAGTTCAAGGAAAGTTAATATCAAAGCCAAAGAAGTTAAAATTCAAGACGAGAAGATAAGAAGCAAGTTTAGGTAACATTCATAAGAGTTCTCAAGGGTCATTAACTACATTTTTTAATTTTTTTAATACTCATGTTTGAAGCTAAGTAAACTACTCCCTTCAATGAAATATAAGGGAACTAAATAGTCTCTAAGAGTCTATTTAAAACTCATGTTACAAGATAAGTAAACAGTGAAGAGTTGAGTTCATTTATAATAAGCTATAAGGGAAGTATGTATCCCTTAAGAGTTTATAAATGTGTTCATATTAAAGATAAGAGGACACTAAGATTTCCTATATATTTTTGAGCAAGTAAGGCAAACATTGATTCTAAGAGAGCATTATAAAACTAAGTGTTAAGCAATTATCTCAACCTAATGAATGAATTTTTTTTAAAAAAAACCATGAGCAAGTATATTTTTTTGAGTAGTATGGATCAGTTATGTGAGGATGATAGTTCATATTAACTAAACTCTCCATGAAAACCATGTATCCCTCATAGGTAATAACGGGTGATACTTTTTAGATGTAAGTGTAAGTTATGATAGAGGATACAATAAGTTAAGTAATTCTATGTGACGAAAAAATATAAGACAGTTCTTGCAGCCTGAGCAATTGTTAATTCTTCAAAGTAAGGGACAGAGAACAGTATAGGAGCAATAAAGCTGAGTCAGGGATGTGTTTGGGAAGTATAAAGGTTGTTCGAATAGGCAACAACTATAGAAACAAAAGCGTCATGCATCACCATTTTCTAGTGCTCTTTCACCCAAAAACAAAGTTGAGCATCATGGAAAGAATTTGTAGAACTTCAAGGATAGACAAGAACACTCTAACGTAAGTGTGGCATAAGTAGGTACTTGGGTTCCTACATGTTCTATGTGTAGTAGAACCCGCAGAGGTAAATGTCGTGATTGGTAGATAGATTGCTTTAAGAGTGGTAAAAAGGGTCACTTCAGTAGGTAGTTCACCAAGAATAGGAAGGGTAGTGGAAATCCGAGCAACAGAGACCAATCTACACTAGTAGCTCCACAAGACAAATATGTCCCTTGACGAGCCACTTTTGGTACTAGAGGATGGGTAAACCACCTCTGTGCAATCACTTACTTCCAAGAGCAAGAAACTCTCCACATATTATCACTGGTATGAGGGAAGTCTTTACATTTCATGTTTATGCTTTGTTATACATAGGAGCAATTTTTTCTTTATTAACTCCTTATGTTGCAAATAAGTTTAAAATTCATCCACAGAAACATTGTGAACCTTTTTGTGATTCTACAACTAATGAAGAGTCTATTTTAGCAGAAAGAGTATTGTGATTGTCTTGTTTCAATCAATTGCAAGACCACCATCGCTTACCTAGTAGAGTTAGAGATCACACATTTTGATGTCATTCTAGGGAGGGATTGTTGTGATGAATGTTATGCATCAATAGATTGTATAACTTCAGTTGTCATGTTTCAGATTCCTAATGATCTAGTTATAGAGTGTAGTAGTAGTTCAGCAGTGACTAAGGGTTTTCTATTTGGTGCCTTAAGCGAGAAAGTTAGTTCAAAGGGAAGTATATGTAACTTAGTCCGAGTTAATGGCTCAAGTGATGAGATACCTTTTCTTCAGTCAGTCTCTATAGTATTGAAGTTTCTAGAAATCTTTAGTTAATTATCTACCTGGATTCCATTCTAATGGAAATAAAGTTCGACATAGACGTCAATCTAGATACTCGTCCTACATATATTCCACCATATAGGATTGAACCAAGAGAGTAAAATATAACTTTGATGTTCTAGAAGAATTTAAGATACATATAAATGAATTGTTAGAAAATAATTACATACAAAAAAGCAATAGTAAACATACATGTCCAGCATTTATAGTAATAAAACACAGTGAACAAAAAAGAGGTAAAAGTAGAATGGTCATAGATTATCGTAATCTAAATGCTAAAACTAAAACATACAATTATCCGATACCAAACAAAATACTAAAAATAAGACAAATACAAGGATATAATTATTTTAGCGAAACAAATATGATTCCCTTAGGATGTGTATAAACTATCCTCAACTGAATAAGGTTACCATCTAGAATAAGTTTCCTCTTACAAGGATTTATGATCTTTTCGACCATCTTTGGGGTGCTTTCTACCTCTCAAAACATTATCTCGGGTCAGGCTACCATAACTTAAAAGTTAGGAAATGTGATATTATAAAAGCAAATTTTAGAACAAGATATGAGCATTATGAGTTTTTTGTCATGTCATTTGGGTTGACCTATACGCCTAAAACATTCATGGATCTTCGGAATCGAGTCTTTAACCTTATTTTTGATATATTTGTTATCATCTTCATTGATGATATACTAATATATTCATGGAGCGAAGAAGGTCATGCTAGTAACCTTCGAATAGTCCTTCAAGCATTTAAACATAACGATCTACATGTCATGTTCTCCAAGTTTGAGTTTTGGCTTAAGTATGGGCCATTCTTAGGCCACATAGTTTTCAGTGATGGGATTAGAGGTGATACCGAAACGATATTAATGTTCTACGTTAGCCTAGACCCTCTTCTCCAACTTATATAAGGATTACCAAATTAGTTAACTTTTTGTCGGTAAAGACTACTTATTTGGCTGAGAAGGTGAAGGTGATTCAAAAGAGATTTAAAATGGCACAAAGTCGTCAAAAATCCTACACATATGTTAAGAGAAGGTCGTTGGTGTTCAAGGTAGATGATTGAGTATACTTGACGGTTTCACCCATGAAGGGTGATATAAGGTTGGTATGAAGGGAAACATAGTCACCAGCATATTGGACCTTATCTCATAACAAAAAAAGATTGGCAATGTACCTTATGAGTTAGAGGTAGCTCAAGAGTTGCCAGTCGTTCATCATGTGGTTCACATTTCTATGTTGAAGAAGTGCATGCGCGGACCTTCATTTATTGTACAAAGAGAAAATGTTGGAATTAATGATAGCTCATAATATGGGGAGATTCCTGTTGATATTTTAGATTACCAAGTTTTCAAGCGTCACGACGTGAAAATATTCCCTAGAAGTTACGGCTAACTGTCAAATCCTGGTGGGGCATACAAGCACTTCAACTGTCGTTTACAACATAATGCATGAAAAGTTGTGCGGAAATTAAAACTTTTCACTATAGTTAAATAAAAGAAGTCTTTTCATAAATACTAGGATATCGTATCGTCACAAGAAAACTTAAAGAAAAAACATAGAATTTTAGGGACATGGAAATTTACAATAAAAGTAAAAACATAAATAAGTATTCATAAGAAACTAAGAAAGATAAACTATGTCCTCAAATATATGAGGATATAATATATTCTTTAGAGATAGAGTTCCCAAGCTTCAACTTCGATCTTCCGAAAAGGCTGCAAACCTAAACTCATATGGTATATAAAAGAATGGGGTTAGTATTCCAATATACTTTGTATGACATATGCAAAAACATGTAAAAATGGACATTTTTAGTAAAATAAGCTTTCATGGAAATTTCAATAAACATTCACAAACTTATGAAAAAAACAACATAAGAAGTGTCATGTAACACTTAAAGAATAACTTCCATTATTTTACCTCAACAACACTCTTTATAGTAATCATACTTGAATTCATAGTGAACTACACATGTATATGACTCTCACAGAAGTACTCTTCTCCAATAGGACTCTTAGGTCACACTAAGTGCAATGTAATAGTAGCATCCCATACTACCGCTCCCACTAGCGCTCCTAACAGATTCTCAAGGATTTGACCACGTTAAAACAAGTTGAACAAAAGGATGCATTTACAGTGAACTATTCAATTGACATTAAAGCAAACCATTTTAAGTCATTGTCGTAGATTTAAAAGCATTACATTAAACCAAGGACTCCAACAATGATGAACTTCAAAAGTATTGCAAATGAGGAAATGAGTCCATTTTCGTAGGAGTTTCCTTACCTAAGGATAATACCATGATTCTCTAAGGTAAGACATGAAGAAAATGTGTAAACACTTTCTTCAATGCACACCTGAGTAATCCTCAAGACTACCGCGTTCGGCAAACTTTCCTCAGAAGAATCAATCATCAATTAAGCACGACGTTAGTAGAGAACCCGACAAAACACCAAAGGCATCCCTTTTGAAAAGCCTACTTAGTTAAATGAGTAGGATGGCCTCCCATACAACCACTTACCCTAAGTAATACATTCTTTGAATAGGTTTGGCACCAACTCTCCCCTTTCAAAAGGTCCTAGTTTTTGTAACCGATAGGTAGCGTCCCATACCACCACCTACCTTAAATAGCACGTTTTTTTAGAATACTTAATTCCATCAAATTACATAGGTATCATATTAATTAGACAACTTATAATGTTAATTACTTTTGTGGAGGGTTATCTTAACCGACACAGACCATTAGAGCTAGACATAGAATCCTGATATAAACCCATATCAGCTGAGGCATCCTCACTTGCTTAGAGAAAGGTCATACTTCTTATCTTTTACATGGCTTTTCCAATAGTTATACCCATGACCGCAAATAGTTAAGGGATAGGGAGATTTCTACTAATTAATCATTCTCTACTAAAAAGGAGTACTCATCTTAGGAGGTATAAAGGGATACGCATCTCAACTAACAAAGAATATTCCTCCTCTTCTTTCTATCATCTCGGTACTAGGCATAACTCCCCATTGATTTTCACATTCTAGACTATAGGATAAGGATGACTAGAGAATAACACAGCTCAACTCAGGAAGTGCATTCATCATCCAAGTTATCTTGGAAAGATCATTAGGAATACTGAGGTTGCTACTAGACACTTCATCTCAACTCATGAAGAGTATCCACCCCAAGACTCCCCTTCTTACTTAACATAGCTTTATTCATTCACTTAAAGTGTGTGTGCACATGTAAGCACACCTTGAATAAAAGTATCATTTCATATATATTACTTATAAACATGCTTTAGACTTTCATTTATTATCTTACACACTATACGTACTTCAGTTAGTGACATTCTTCAATTAGACCTAAATGTAGGTCAAACATACCGATTAAGCTTCACAACCACAACACAAGACCCATTTACCATTTCTATTCATTCTACCACTTAGACATTCAAGATCATATTTTCAATACATAATAAACATCACCAATTAATCAAATAAGAACCGCCACCAAGAAGGTGTATCACACCACTCAAAATCAATTTATCATAAAAACTATATCATATAAGCAATTCTTACATTTACTAATCCATAAAAAAATATACAAATTTCATCATTTATTTATCATAATAAGGACCTTAGGGCATTGTCTAAACCAACATTTCGACACAACAAAGAAAAGTTTATTTTATACATAAATATGCCCATTTGACCTATTTAATAAAACACCATTTGAAAGAAACTTTACATGATTTAATTAGGGTTTTAACATTAGAATCACCAACTAAAATTAACAACATCATCGATTTATCATTACAAACATTTTCATGCAAAACACATATTGGGTTGAAGATAATAGAAGTTAGGGTTGAAAGCCCCTTTTTGAAATTCATTGAAAATGACTTCTTAAATGAAATGGTACTCAAGAGTGGATACCATACCTTACATAATAGAAATCCTTAATATTTTGGTGAAGAAGTCCCTCCCAATCATCCCTCCAATCTTTCCTTGACCTCTACCTTTCGATGTTGTCATGAGAGATTCTTCTTCTTGAAAGGGACTTTCAATATTTGATGTGAGGGGTCTTGTCTAGGTGTAGGGTTTAAAACTAACCTTATATAACCTAAAATCACTAAAAATATTAGCCTACTTTTTTAGGACTTGGGGTGTATTCATAAAATACCCCAGTTGGCCGCAACTTTCACATCTTTTGGAGGTAGTCAGTTGACGGCCAAGCTACTGGGCATCGATGAGTCGACGGCCCATGCTGCTAGTCTTTGATGGCATCAGAGGCTGGTTAAGAGATCTGGACCTCCCATTAATTATGGAATGATGCCCCCTAGTCGACAGGGTGTCAATGGAATTACGCCTAGTAGACTACTCCGTCAATTGGCAGCATTCTTTGCATCATTGTCTAAACATGGTCCCTTCATCTAGGAACCCTTTTAGGTCCTATGTTGTTTCATGACCGAACGTCAAACCTATAAACTAAATCCTATGTCTTAGGAATATCGCATTCAAGTTTCAAGAAAAAAATCATAAAACTCACTTAAACACCTCGAGACACACAAGTAGTTTCTAAGGCACACCTTTCGAACGTAATGGACATTTTTGGTCAATTGACCTACAAACTCAAAAAAATTGAGACACGCCCTATGAATACTAAAATAACTCAGCTTAACACAAAATTCACTCAAGCAACACTTACGAAGCTCTAGTTCATCTTGTTTCATTTTAGGGCGTTACAACAAGTTAAGAAAAGAGGATGTTGCATTAATCAACGTCCTTTGGAGGAATGAATTTATTGAGATAGCAACTTTGGAAGCTGGAGTTGATATGAAGAAGAGATATCCACATCTCTTTGATTCCTGAGAGAATGCAGATAAATGTACTACTTCTCTTTTTAGAACTTTATAAACTATGAGAAAGCATGCGGTTACTTACTTTTGTTTGTCGATTGTTGAACTTGATCTTACTATCCTTAGCTTAGTTAAAGAAATCTCATTCAATGAAGAATGTTCCCAATGGGGATATATGGGAATATATTAACCTACGAATAAGGTAAGAAACCAACAATATCCTATTTTTAAAGAAAAGGAAAAATCTAGAAAAATTTCCTAAGTTAAGAATGTGAGTTTTGGTAATTTTAAAACGGTCATAAATTCTAGCTCAGGATGAGTTAGAGGTAGTTATTGATTTTGTTTGAAAGCGCATCAAGAGATCTTTTTGACTCCCCCGAGTTTGTGGATTTTCAATGATAAGTCCCAACAATCTTATCACGACAAATAGGAAGCAATTTCACAAAATGTCAATTTATAATATAGCAAAATACTTCAATGTAAGCATCAACTTTAGAAAATAACACATATCATAGACACACAACAGGACACTAGCTAATAATTCCTTCACTTTTGAAGACTGATCCTACAACCATGCTTTCAAAAATCATAAAAGTAAATTTTCAAGAGACTGAACGCTATTAATTTGAAAGAGACTCAAATTTTCGTTATGAGGCTAAACATTGCACATCAAAACCGACTAAAACCATGTTTCTTACCTTATCTTATGATGTCAAATGCCCAAACAACATATTACGATGCACAATAAACATGAGAATAGCCATAATTTGATCAATAATATCTTTCATGCAGTTTAGAACCTTAAGATTATCCTGAAAATAGTGTCCATCAAAACATAATAACCTTACAAAGACACGCATTCTACCATTGCACCTACGATTAAATAAATACAAAGAACTCCAATCCATACTAGGCAACTAGAAAAGACCAGATGTATACAAAGGAAACATTTAAGCCATTAAAACATATATAACGCAACATTGAACTATCAACATATACATATGGGCAATATGCATTTTTGGCCAATTAGCACATCCACTAAAGCATTTCAAGCCTAAACCATAAAATAAGTCTATAATCATGCAAAATGATATAGCAACATACCATTCTTAAAGAAAATCATTTTAACAATAATAAGTGCTAGTATGCTTTAACCATATCATAACATACATTTCGAAAAATAACATGCCACTGTTCAAAGACTTCATAGTTAACCACAAAGGGAACATATCAACCAAACATGCCAATATTCAGCTTCTTATAAACTCAATTGAACCATAAAACAAAGATAACATCATAACTCACCCTTTGTCCCTTAAGCATTAAGTATAGTCTAATCCAAGCAATCACATCTAAAAGACCATCAGACTAGAAAACATAAGAGAGAAATGTTATAGGGTTAAGTTCTATAGCACACAATGAGAATCGCAAAGAAGGAAAACTCTATCGTCCTATACCCTCCAACATCATTTGATGTGTCGTGACTTACCACTAATGATACGAGACTCTTCTACACGTAGCAATATATGACTTTTTGGACCATAAAACATTTGTAATACTTCATGGTATGGTACAACTTTTGTCACATCCAGGGAGAACCCCCTAGAAGTAGCACTTGTACAAGTACATAGCTATCATTCATTGCAATGCCAAAGTTAAATTAGCAGAAAATTTAAAAGTTTTTTAGAACATCTATGCTACAACATCACTTTCAATATATACGAAAAATCATCATTCATAGTTAAGGACTCTAGTCTAGTTTGCCAACTTAGACTTAACATTATTATAATACTTAAGGACACGGCCCTTATAACATAAAGCATAGTAAACTATTACATGACTTCACAATGAAGTAATACATAGGATTCCTTGAACTTAAGTATTCATTTTCTTAATCTTGGGAATCGTGTATAAAGACCTTCACCTTAGATACCTTATGTAACAATCCATAACCTACACTTCGTGTAAAAGGTAAAAAAAGAATGGTTTTAGTTAAAGAATGCACTAAGTATAGAAACCATTCAAAAACATGCATTTCAAACTGACATTTCACTTGAAATCATGGCTTATGCCTTTTTGTGAAATCATCATAAAACCATGATACAATAGCAGAAATATTATTCACATACATTATATAGACGTATTGAAAGGCCAACCATTATATAAATTCACATATAGAATTTCAGCCACATTTGATGTCACTTTAAAGTGAGCTCCTTTCACTTTATAGTAAACTATTTTCCTTTTACAGTGAACATCTTTCCTTAAGTCATTATCCTCCCATGTAACCCTCTAGTGATACATGGTGAAATGCATCACTTCAAGGCAATAAGGAAATCATACAAAAAACCTACATAATCCAACACAAGCTATCATAGAGTATAGCACACCACAAGACATCTTCAATTTAAGACGTAAAGCATTACAATGACTTTTACTTATTATGCATATATACCAACCTTAATTCACATACAATAATATAAGACCTTACTCATCACCCCAATCTATGTATACTATTGCAATATACATGTGAAGCCCCATAACTTCACACATACTGAGTAAACTTATCATGAGACCACAAGCTTTAACACTCAATACATCAACACAACAAGTAAAGATAACTTTATCAAAACTAGGAAAGACCTACATCACATACTCAATAAGAAAACTATTATGCATATCATCACATCGTGTAGACACTAACATAATTTTACGAAAGAGAACCATAAAATATGCACACACATTCGACTACCTTCTTGGAACTCGCTTTAAGATCTACTCGTTCAATTTCGTGGGTTGATTACTTTCACCTATCCTAAGTATGGTCCTTAGGTCCTCCTAATTATGGACCTTTACTTTACATTAACTCTATTGTCTATTTTACATTTAGGAAGCTAAGCCTTAACCAACAATAAGACCATGGGTTCTAAATATGGAATGTTGTGTTGTAGAGCCTTACTCAAAGGGAAGGTATTCTAACCTTGCCAAGATAGCAAATTTACATATTTCATAGCACACTAAGTTAATTCACTTGCTAGATCATATGTGAGAAGCATAGTTTATGGAACAAAGAGATCTACATAACGCTCTACATGCTCATTACCATTGGAGCTTCATATCATGAGAAAACATGGGTGACCCTTCCTCAATGGGAAGCGAGCACATCATGTGGAACCATTGGTGAATATTTCTCTAAGCGAAGTCAACACGAAATGAGAACCCAATTGTGAATCTTTCTCTAAGGGAAGCCAACATCTCTTATTTTCTAGTTCAATTGGTGCTAAGCTAAGTTCCTTTATTAAAAAGCTTAGCTTATAAAATTATGCCATAAGAGAGTTAGCCTCTCATATGCTTAGCTCATAGGTCTAAGATGACATTTCATAAACGTAAATCATGTGATAAACCCTTTCACATGGACATAGGATATGCAATAGCACTATCTAGTTTAGAGTACAATTGATAATACCTTTCAAGAGACACTACTACTAACTACATCATGATGCATGTGTTTGTGTATACATATATGTGAGAAACCCTTTGACATAACAACTTTAGACCACACATGTCCATAGCATCAACGCATATGTATATAAGTGTAACTATATGAGAAATCCTTTCACATAACACTTTAAGGAACTATACAAATTCATAACATAATCATACATTCATATTCATGTGCATAGAAACCAAAGTTAGGAACTATCCTATCAAAGTACACATGTGAAATGAATAGACGAGGTACCATACCCTTGCCCATACTAGTAATCCTATCAAGTAATCCTAGTTAAGGAATACATAACATACTTCATATACATTCTTCCTAGATGCATGAAAGTAGGCTTTTAGTGAATATGAGATCAACCATTCACTAGACACTATTAAACATTGCTACACTGTAATCATGAATAATGTGTAAGTGTCTGTAAATTGGTGAACATGATCACATAATGGTTATAAACAACACATTCAGGTAGCCACCCTCTTAAGACCATATTTCATTATAAGGCATTGACCACACAACATAATTTAGCATAGGAGACAAGGCAATCCTCACATTACATTCAAGACTCCTAACCTTAGATATTCACACAGTCACATTGGGGTACATAGGTAAGGGATTATCAACATTTATAACTCTTAAATAACAGCACCTAAATTTTACCTAGCATATATATACACATGATTATACAATATCCATACAACCTAGATCACAATTAGAAAAGAACAATAGGCATAAGATTCACATAGTGATTATCATAACCACACACTCATATGTTAATCTATTTGCCTTCAAGGACATAGTCAACACATGTATAATGACAATAAAGTAAACACCGTTACCATAATTGGACCATAAAACACAATGCCATACAAGGATTCATCAACTATAATAACATAGAAAAGTAGAGGGAAAGAGCAATTTTAACCAATTTATCAATCCTTTATCACATTTGATCAATACCAGCCTTTCATCAACAATTCATGTACAAGGAAGTAGCTAAACATAAATTAACATAAATAAAACCATACTCAAATCACTATAAGATAATGATGCAAACATAAGCATTTAACTAGCAATATAATAAAGAATAGAGGAAATAGGAAATTTTACTATTTCCCCAAGCTTTAATCGTCAATCATATTTTATCGATAATGTACATGTTATGAAGTAGCTAAAGAGATCATTACACAAATGAATTTTTCTTCATCTAACCTAAAGTCGAGATCACATTACATACATATGTTTATCAATAAATAGACAGGAAGAAGCTAGATCAATTCGTACCAAGCCTTTTTTCTTTGATAATACAATATTTATACCCACAATTCAAACATGATATTAAGCTAAAGCAGTAACTAAAAGAATCTTAACATAATTGTACTACAATTTTATACATTTTAAGATCAATATTACATTGTACACACAAAGGTATAGGCTAGCCATGTTCAAATCTTAATACATTGATACAATTAGATCATTCATCATAATCTCATCATAAATATACTTAAATAATAGTAGACTTGAGAAATTCAACGTAATAGAATAACAATTCAACCAACAACAAGCCACAATCACAATGCCCATGCAAGGGCTAAATTGAGTTTTGGAAGGGATATAGCTGCACACAGCAATTGGTTTAAAATTCACATTAAAACCAATGCATTATAATTCATTCAACATAATTAAGCCTTTGAAAACGGTTTTAGAAAGAACCCATGGAACAATTGAAGAAGGGGATGTTTTATCACAAAATCTCTTTTGAAAACATTGCAAAGTGCTCTCTACATTGAAGATTAATTAGAGATAAAGGATCATCATACCTTTATATAGACGAAAAACTCTAAAAAATTATTAAGAATCCATGATAATCCAATCTCATAGATGTTCGTGATCTTCACCTTCAAAGGAGGTTTCTAGAGAGAATTTGTTTTGGAGGGAAAGTCTAATTTGTGTGAGTTTGATTGGGAAGGTGTTGTTCACGTTTTAAATCACTTCTTTACACCAAAAATAACAAAATTTATCAAGTAGGGTCAGGTTAGTACGTTGGTTAAATATCCCATTAACCCAATAAATGAGGCAGTCGCTAGCCCGTGTCAAATCCGGATTTACCCACTGGACGTAACCGGCGTCGTCGTCCTCTTTGAGGACTAAGACTAGCCTCATAGTATTACATCATGACATTCATACGGAAGGATTTAAACTTTTCATTAGTCATACATGCAGATTTACATAGACCTTTTCCTACATATAATATTATTAATACCGAGTATAAATAGACCATTTGTGTAGGTTTATTAAATAGTATTCTACTTTTACTTGCACATACATCGATTAAAATATAGAAAATTGTCTTAAAGATTGTGTCCTCTCACAACCATCTTAATGATCATAGAAAATTTGGCATAGCCCTACATTAATGTAAATAAGTCACATATAGGCTTATACAAATCGTACTCAAATGAATATAGAAGCAATATAAGACTCTTTAGAAAAAAATACTCCAAAAGGTAGACATTATCATTTCCCTTGGAAATTGAGGACCTAGCCACTAGGATGGTAAAGAACATCCAAGTCTTTTTCAAGTCATCTCAAATGAACATTCAATGACCGGAATCTAAAATGTTTGGGAAATTGAAAAAAATGAGGTTAGTACGCCACTTATACGAAGTATGAGACAATATGCATATATAATATAAAATCATGCTAAAAAGGACATTTAGTTGAATCATGTCATTTTACCTTTTTAAAGTCATAAGCAAAATCAATAAAAATATAACAATCATCAATTCATTTTGAACAAGTCAAATCATGTCATATGCATATCAATATACTTGATCCCACAATCTAATACAACCGTATCGTAAAGGAATAACATCACATGCTTGATAAGAGTTTATCATATCATAATAAGTAAGAGAAGTACTCATGAATACTCACCAAGTCAACAAGCGCAATAAACAAGCAATGAACCATAACCTCACTCAATCAAGTAACCCAACAAGAATTCTAAACCAACGCCTAAGTATGTCTAATATAACCTTTAAGGTTACTATCATGACCAGAATCAAGACCCTAGAACATACCGGAATCGTTGACCTCTCAGAGGTCGCAAAAAAGCTTACATACGTCGTCTTTACTTCGTTTAGGTTAATTTTAACATAAAATTTTAACTTTTGTTTACTAAAACTTCATATTGGAAAACATTGATCTCGCATAATACTATCTATATAAACTTATAAACGTTCATAACAACAATCTAATTAAAGATAATCAAACGAAAGATATAGTCATAAATATAGAGTTTCCAAAATGGCACAAATACAATGTTAGAATGAAAATACGAAAGGAACTCTAGTGGAACATACTCTACTAGCTAATGCCTACGTATACGCAAGAATAAATCATTAAGCATCCTTGAAAGCATGAGGGCCTACAAAATCCGGATAACTTCTGTGTCAACTCGTAATCTCTAACATCCAGCTACACATGCACCTAAAAGTAGATAAATATATGCAATTAGTACACACTTGTACTAAGTATGGGTATACGCAACAACACACCACGAACATGCATGATTTAGAATATCTCTCTCCTAACGATATGACTTATGGAAAGTCAAGTCAGTAGACTTGCCAAAATAGGAATAGGAAAGTCATGCCATGAGGGTAACATGCATCATCATACATATCATATTGCACACAACACATAACATATTGCATATAGCACATAACGTATTGCATATAGAACATATAATATTTCATTTTATTCACTCATATGTCATTAAACCCTGGAACCATGGACTTAACATTAGGACTTCCCAAAATGAGGGTTCAATATATAGGAACTCAACTAGGAAGTTTTCTTAATCAAACACAAAGTCTTGTTCATTAATTCATATGTACTTCATTTTATTTCATTCAAAGGCTAGTGAAAACACCTTATATACCTAGGATATAGTTTAGACTTTCATTAAGTCTAGTTCACCGCTTGATTATCCTACCCAAACACCTTTGGTATCGTTCATTTCATTGTGTGCATTACATAAGGATGGACTCATTCTTTCTTTGGGATTTTTAACTTTAATCGACATAGATAGGTGAACATCATGAAATCCAGTGTCTACCACACACACTGAAAAGAGGTTCAATCACCATCAAAAGTGAAACCAAAAAATGATAGCGTACGTAAGGAGTTGAACCTTTCTTGATCTCTATGTTGGTTGCATAAGTTCAAATACTATGAGATATAAAGAGACCCATACCCGTCTGTGCAGACAGTCTCATCTCATGAGAATTACACGAACCTCTACCTTCCCGAAAGAAGGAATCGCCACTCATAGCTAGACTATCGGTGCTTAGTATAAAGTCTTATTACATTCGTCTAATACATCATAGAATTTGGCTTCTATCATAAGGACATCATAGTTCATTATATAATATCTATTTTCATCATTAGTTTTAGGTATATATTAACTTCAATACTTTTATTATAGTGTTCATAGAAACTGGTCTCTTCATCAACTTTATACTCTCATAAGTGAATACGTTTTTGTAACATTTACTTTGGTTCATTTGAGATTGCTCTCATATTTGATATTAGCCTCTTATTAGATTGTCACCAAATTTATTATCCTTAGCAAATTTTCCCTCCATAATTACTCACACTTTTTTAAGTGAATGTTTATTTTATTATATGCCAATGCACATGGTCTTTTAGTGTGTTTCACACTCTTACTTAACCCTACGAGGGTCACATCTTTCATCACATAACATCTTAAGTTTGCTTACTTTATAAACGTATGCTGGACTTATGAGTTCACACACATAAGCCATGAGGTTTCAATGGTAATTCATCTAAGTGATTCATACTTACACAAGGTTTTGTTGTACAAGACTTAAGCATCTTGTAAGTATGCTAAGATCTCAGTTTCGATCCGTAAAGGTAGCATTAATTTGATCATTTATTCACGTATGACATATGTGTCAATACAAAATTGGGCAAAGGAACCCTATTTCAAATCCCTTGTATAACACTTAGTTAGTTTTCTTAATAATTTTTGCTGACATCAAAATTCTTTGCTAGGGAAACTGAGCTCCATCCCCCAAACCTGCAATTCCTATCTTTATTTTTCTTGATTTTTTTGTCTTATATATTTTTGCATGGGGGACCCAAGACCGAATCCCCACGCCCATATTCAGTCTTTCTCTTTTTCTAATTGATTTCTACTTTAAGATCAAGAGGGTGTAGGATGGATTCCCCACAACCTCATCCTATTTTTATTTATGTTTTCTCCTTACATTCTCATTCGGCCAAGAGGTTGTGGGTTTTATCCCTACATATCTCATTTTATTATTATGTTTTTTATAACTTGTATATGTTGCGGTATAGGGATCAATACCCACTAACCTCATGCATTTAAAAAAATTAAAATAAAATATTTTTACATTAAGCTGGCCGAAACATAATTTCCAAAAAGCATGAAATTTGATCACCTTTTTGCAGTCCATTTTCTGACCCTATTTTGCGTTAAACATTAAGACACTTGGAGTAGTTTTTAGGGAGATCCTTAGGTGCATTTTCAAGGATACTTTCAATCAAGAGTTATCATTCAATTAAGAATCTTTGTACTCATATGAACATCATGTTTTTTACATATTTGTTTAACATTTTAAAATGTTAATATCTAACTTCAAACCGTGTCTAATTCAAAACACACACATGCACAAAGAAGTAAACGAACATCACATTTTTGGAACACCTCTTTTCTTTCTACATAATTTCATATACACATTCACATACATAATCACAACCCTACCTAAAAAAATCTACCAGAAGTCATACCAACACATACTTGAATCTTTCAAAGGATCTAATAACAGGGGCATGCAACGGGGACAACCTTTAGTGTTCAAGTTATTGATGAACTTTACTTTTTTTTCTGCCTTTTACATTTAATGAAGAATAATCGTGCAAGTGAGTTAGAAGTAGTGAGAAAAGTGAGAATGAGTGGTAGCTTAGGATTAGGAGATTTAGTTTTGCAATTAGTTAAACTGGCACTCCTCATAAATTAAAAAAATTTAAATTTTTAAAGGCTTAGGTGAAATTATTATTTGTTCCCTTACTTAAATAAGCTAATTAATTTATATTAATAAATTTAACATTGCTCCCACCAAGGATTGAACCTGGGTGAAGCTTAACTTGCGAAAAAGGGTAAAATTCAGCCAACTCTACAAAAATTGCCCTCCTCTTTAAATTAATTAACTAATTAATTATTGTTATTTCAATACTACCCTTAGACTTAAAAATACCATATTACCCCTAGACCCTCCAAACAAAATTTTACACCTTTCAAGTCCGATAAAAACTCATCCTGGTGAATCTCTTCAATTCGGGTGCTCTACCTGGTTGGTTCTCACCTTTTCTAATTGAACTAACTCACTAAGTTTGTTGTGTTGTCTAGTGCGTAGGTTATGAGGTCTTATTCTACACGCAACAAGTCGTGTGAACCCGTACTGATCCAGACACTCTAGGTACATTTTAGTATTACTTAGTAATTTTCAGGTTGTTACATTCCCCCCCTCTTAGGAACATTAGTCCCCGAATGAAACTTCTAATTATTTCGTACAATGCAGTCATATCATAACATAAGTACTTTACATATTCAAGAAATATCAACAAAGGATTAAGAAGACAAGGAAACATAGACTTAAGAATATGGAGTCTAACCTCAAGACCTTAAAAGATGATGATAAAACTCAATAAGATGGTAACCCCACAATACCTTCACTGTGGCAACCTCTTTGTTTCTCAGTCGCTTTGCCCGCTGGTCTAAAATCTTAACAGGAACCTCCTCGTAGGAAAAGTCTTCATCAACCCCAAACCTTCAACAGGCAGAATCGTTGTTGGATCAAAGGAACTTAAATGACTGATTGAATCGAAGCTAGCTCCACAAGCAATGCCAACTCATAGGCAACCTCATCCATACGTTGTAGAATCTCGTATGGCCCGACGTACCTCAGACCCAACTTCCCCTTCCTGCAAACCTCATCACCCTTTCATGAGTTATATCTTAATGTATACATTGTCACCAACATCAAACTCTAAGGGCCGCTCCCTGCTATTTGCATAAGACTGCTACCAACTATAAGTAGTAGACAACCAATCCCTAATGAACAAGAATTTGTCAAAGGCTTCATGCATAATCTTTGGACCCAAAATGGATGACTGTCCATCCTCAAACAACCTAACTGGAGAGCTACACCGCCTACCATACAATGCCTCAAACAGATCCATCCCAATACTATAGTGATAGCTGTTATTATATGAGAAATCTATCAATTGCAGATGGTAGTCCCATCTACCTCAAAAGTTAATTACACACGCCCTTAACATGTCCTTTAATATCTGAATGATGCGCTCTGCCTAGAAGGTAGTACAGATCATTACTTGCACGCTTAAGATCTTTTGGAAAGATCTCTATAAATGCAAGATTAACTGAGCTCCTCTATATGAAACAATCAATAAAGGAATCCCATGCCACCTCACAATCTCATCAATTTAGAGACTCCAATAATCCTCGGGCCTGAATGTAGACCTCATAGGGATAAAGTTGGAAGACTTAGTCATTTTGTCCACAATAACCAAAATGGAGTCATGTTGTATCCTAGTCCTCATAAGACCAACCATGAAGTCAATGTTAATGGCCTCCCTCTTCCATGTCGGAACCTCAATCATCTGAATGAGACCACCAGGCTTATGGTGCTATGCCTTAACCTGTTGACAATTGGGACACTTTTCCACATACTCAACAATGTCCTTCTTTATGCCATCCCACTAATAGATGTTCTTGAGGTCATGATACATCTTGGTGGAACCTGGATGTATCAAATAATTGTAACCATGGGCCTCTGCAACAATCTTGGTCCATAAATCATGCACGTCTGGTACACACATCCTCTCATGGTACCTAAGTGTGTCGTCAACTCCAAAAGTGAAGGACTCAGTGATCCTTACCAGCAATGAGTCCTTCAACTCTATCCACACAGGATAAAGATGTTGACCCTTATGGACTTCACTTACAAAGGATGATTCAGAAAAGGGACGAACTGAAACATCCCCACTAGTAGAAGCCATAAACCGCACACCTAGTCTAGCCAATTTGTGTACATCCTTCAACAACTCCTTCCCATCATCAATGTGGGTTGTACTCCCCATGCTCAACATTCTCATAGACTCAGCTACAACATTTTCCTTCCCTAGATTGTATTGGACACTCATGTCATAGTCCTTCAATAGCTCCAACCATATCCACTCGTAGATTTAACTCCCTCTGTGTGAACACGTACTAGAGACCACAACTGCCAACACCACAGCTGCAAACTCCACATCATGAGTGGAATAATTCTTCTCATGAACCTTGAGTTGTCTGGACGCATAAGCTATCACCTTATCACCCTGCATAAAACACAACCCAAACCAACCATAGATTGTCACAATAAACAGCGTAATTCTAACAACATTCAGGTAACATAAGTACTAGGGCTGAAGTGAGTCTATCCGTGAACTGTCAGGACGCAAAAGCACCCCCTAGAAGTTAGGGAAAACACTCGTTTCATGACCAGACATACTTGACACTTAGGGGTTTTGTACAAGCCCTTTAATATTGCTTAACACAGAAGACATTGAAAGTAGTGCGAAAATTTATAACTTTTCACGAACAATTAATAGAACACAATCTTTCATAAACACATAGAGAATCTCGATGTCACAAGCCAAGTTAAATACACGACATAATATCTTATGGACATGGACCTCTACAATAAAGAAAAATACATAACAAGTCTTTAAATAAAAACAAAGAGAAGAACTATGCCGTCAAATATATGAAGACATACTTTACCTTGAGAGAAATTTTCTCAAGCTCTTCCTTCTAGTCTTTAAATTTTCAAAAGATTCAAACCTATACATATATAGTATAGACAAGTATGAGGTTAGTACAAAATAATTCACTAAGTATGGCATATGCAAAAACATGTAAAGGGGGATATTTTATCAAATAGTTGTTCATGCAATTCATGTAAAACATTCATGAATACAAAGGCAAAACATCATACAAACTGTTATTTACAACATAGATAACAATTCCCATACTTATAAGACAACAAGAAACAATACAGTAAACCAACTTGACCTCCACAGTGCACTTCTTAAGAATCTATAGTAAATACATTTGAATATTGACAATGAATTATTTAAAGCATTAACAATAAATTCAACTTGAGAAATTACAGTGAACTATCCTACTCTAAATGAGCAAACTTCCGAGGACAACCAAAAGAGAAAGTGAACTCATTATCCTTAAGATTTTCCTTATCTTGGAATTATTCTAAGACTCACTAAGGTAATATGAAGGAAGTATGCATATTCCTCCTTTAATACACAAAAAATCAACACTCAAGACTACCCCTTTCGGCTTACTCAACTAGGGAGAAACAAGCCACTAAATCAATGGCAAGTCATTGAAAGACACCCAACAAACTACCAAAGTCTTCCCTTTCAGAAATGCCTACTTAGTGCAATGTGTAGATAGCGTCCCATACCACCAGTAACCCTAATTAGTACATTCATTTATAAGTTTTGGCACCACGTCTTCCCTTTTGGATTGTCCTTCCTAGTGCAATGACTAGATAGCTTCCCTTACCACCACCAACCCTAAGTACTACATTATTTTAGAAATCTTAGTTCAATCAATTATTTGTAAAGTATTAGCTTAACCAACATAGACCATGACATCTAGATATAAAATTCCAATATTAACCCTATTATATTAGGGATCCTTACTTGCCTAGTGTAAAGTCATGCTTCTTAGAGTTTACATGATTTTTCCAATAGCTACACCTGTGCATACACATAATTTAGGGTTAAGGAGATTGTTACTAAGTAACTCACTGTCTACTAATGAGGAGTACTCATCTCAAATGTTATTTTGGACTACAACATCTTAACTCACGAAGTGTAATCCACCTCCCCTTCATATCATCTAGGTAGGAATAACTCCCCACATATTTATTATCACAGTAGTCTATTATAAAAAGGTCCATAGGACTGGAGAGGTTGATACTAGACACCACATCTCAACAAATAAAGTGTGTCCACCTCAAGATTCCCCTTTTTACTCAACTTGGGATAATTATTCTTTAAAGTGTGTGTGTGTACATATTCATATCATGCATATTAGAATCATTTAATTGTCATAAAGTTCTACGCATACTTTAACCTTGATTCATCAAATTACATAGTCTATATGCTTTACGTAATCATATACTTCATTTGGACTTAAAGTAGATCAAAAATACAATTAACGCTACACAAAACACAGTACAATAAGCTTTTCTAATATCTCTTCATTTCACATGTTAGAAATTTAAGCATACATATTTAAAACATATTAACAACATCAAGTTCCTCAATAAGAACTGACGTCCATAAGATCGAGCATACCTCCCAATATCCATTCATAATAAGAACTATATCATTAAAGCAACTGAACATCAAATAAAACCATCATCACTCATAAGCAATTAAATATTTCACTATATTAAGGCCCTTAGGGTAGTAGCTACATCAACATGACAAATAAAAGAAAACCAAAGTTCATACCCTACTCAAATAATGCTCACATATCCATTTTCAATCTAAAAGTTGAGCTATGCATAAACAACAGTTTCATTATATTTTTAGCATCAAAATAATCAATTAAAACCAAAATAAATAAACATAAACCATTAGAACTTTAATACAAGAAGACCCCTTATAGAAATCAAAGTAAGAAGAAGTTTGAGTTTAGAAACCCTTTTGAAAACATTTTTGGAAGTTTGATTCTTAACTAAAAAAGTATTCTAGAATGTTCATCATAAATCACATAAGGAAGGAAAATAAAGTGTTTTGATGAAGAGACACGCCCAATAAGCCCTCCTATCCTTCCTTGACCACTAGCTTTCAATGGTGTCTTGAGAGAGTTTGTCTTTAGAAAGAGAGAGTTTTAATATTTTTAACAGAGGGGTCTTGTCTAGGTATAGGGTATAAAAATCATTCAATATACCCTAAAAACACTTTAATAATCAATGTAGGGTCTTAAAATAGTTGGGTGTATATACATAAAATACCCTAAGTTGGCAGCAACTTCAAAGATTTGTCAAGCCTCACAGATGAACCTTCACCAAAGACCGTAGGTGAGCCAACGAACCATTGGTTGTGTCTCGTTGGTGGATATTTAGCACCAGATTGAGCATGAACAGATGAACTCATTGGTCCAATCGACGCACTAGGTTGATGGACTTTTAAGGGACTAATGTACCATCCTTAGGGTCAGTGATGGCCAATGCTTTTTGCTAGATTCTTCATAGGTCATGGGCCCTTCATCTAGGGCCCCTTGTGGGTCCTAGGCAGGGTTATGCCCGGACGCTAAAACCCCAAAAAAATTATTCTAGGTCTTAGTAACATTCAATGCAAATTTCAAGTAAAATGAACACAAAAAACTCATCAAAACACAACAACATACACTAGTACATTCTAAGGCATATTTTCCGAACGTCATGGACGTTCTTGGTCGATTTAACTCCAAACTTGACCAAACATCACACACTGCCTAAGGAAACTAAACTAACTTGGTCTAATATTAAATTAGATATAAAAACAATCATGAGTCTCAATTTAACCTTAGTTCATTTTGGGGCATTACAATTTCCCCACTTTGGATATTATTCCTTTTTAAATGACACTTAAACTTTAAAAACAACAAGGACTCACATAGAATAACATAAAACTCCTCCATCATGATCAAAACACTCAAAAATAAAAGCATAAACTAACAAAGAACATCCTTTTAACACTTTCAAACACTTATAACCACAAACTATTTTATAAAAACTTCAAGAAGTCAAAATTCACTCTTAGTCTTCTTTTATGGAGGAACTCTTCCCCAGCATTAAACATTATCATACACAAAAATTTTATACTCATTGAAACATCAATTGAAAACAACACAATTTTTCTCAAAAATCAAAATTCTTATAGGGAAGTTCACTGTGTTCAATGCCAAGCCTACCAAAATTTTCAAAAATTCATTCCTTAATGAAATAATCAAGATGACATGATTATATTAACTATAAAACCAAATAAACTCACTTCATAACATAAAGCTAACAATAAAAAAAATTTAAAACTTACAAAAACCATCAAATCCGGAATAATTATCCTTCCTACTCCCATCTCATAGGAAGGGTTCTTCTTGGGAGCATTAGGATCTTAGAAAGCTTGATTGACATCTTTCCCTGTTAATTTGAGGTTTTTGAAGTCCCTCATCTTGTGTCCCTTAATAACACATTCAAAACAACCATCCGTTCCGGCATGACATTTACCGCCATGTTGCTTTCCACAAGTAGGGCACCTAGCCCTTTCATAGGAATGACCACAACCTTGAGCATAAACCATGAGCCTAGAAATATCCATATCATTAAGAAATATTGCAGTAAGGCACTCTTTTTCCATCAAGCTAGACACTCCCAGCACAAACATTTTCATCCTAGACCTAGGGTTTGGTATCATGGTTGGGGCATACTTACAGAGTTTGATGAATTTGAGAAAGTACTTTTGCACACTCATTCCCCTTTGACGAATGTTGATAAATTCAACCATCTTCTTCTCTCTCCAATCTCAAGGGAAAGAAACTATCTATGAAAGCCTCTTTGAAATCCTCCCAATAACCCAAACCTCTTTCTAGGGGTCTCTCACCTTTCCATTGATCATACAAAACTTGAGCAACATCCTTAAGTTGGTAATTGGTGAAATCCACTTTCTCCGTAGTGGTCACACATATAGCATAAACCACTTTGAAAACCTCATCGATGAAACCTTGTGGATATTCATCCACCTTTGTTCCATAGAAAGTGGGAGAGTTCATCCTCATGAAATCCCAAATGCTAGAAGCGGGAGTATTAGCATTAGGTTGGGTCCTGTATATTTTATTAGCGTGGCCAACAAAGTGATTGTTGACGACATAAGATTAAGTCATCATGAGTTGGGTAAAGTTCATCAGTGCAGCCCTCAACTCCGCATTAATCGTATCTCCTTCAACAAAAGGATCTTGAGGCATAGGAGGCTCTTGACACTCTTGAGGCTCTGGACGAACTTCTGGTTATTGAAGGGGAACCTTCTCATCCTCTTCCCCTAAGACAACAATAGGAATTTTGTAAACCCGAGGAAGGACACTCTCATATTCATATTATATAAACACAAATAGAAGGCGTTAAGAGAAGACACCTTATATGGCTCAACTCTATGCCACGACATTAGAATATAGTTGAAAATGAAACTTCTATCATCATATAGCCACCTATCCATGTAATGTCCTGAGTCACACCAATTATAAAGATACTACTAGATATGGATTGTGAGACTTTTAGAACCTAAATTATTTTCCATAACCTTATGATTTGATACCAAGTCTTTCACGACCCAAAAGCACCCCATAGAAGTTAGGGAGAACCACCGCTTCTTGATCTAGCTTACTTGACACTTTTGAGTCTTGTACAAGACCATTTCTATCCATCATCACATAAGACATGAAAAGTAGTGCGCAAATTTATAAGTATTCATGAATAGTTAATAAAAGACAGTTTTACATAAATTCATAGTGAATCTCATCGTCACAATCAAACTTAAAGGAACGACATGAAATCTTTGGGACATGGCCCTCTACAATAAAGTATAATGCATAAAATGTCTGTAAATAAAAACAAAGAAAAGGAGTATGCCATAGAATACATGAGGATACAATTTTCCTTGAGAGGACTTTCCCAAGATCTTCCTTCTATCCTTCACCCCTTCAAAAGCTTCCCACCTATACTTATATAGTATAGAAAAGTATGGGCTTAGTACAAACAATATACCAATTAAGGCATATTCAAAAACATGTAAAAAGGGACATTTTAGTAAAATAGCTTTTCATGCAATTTAAGTAAAACATTCATCAATACAAAGGCAAAACATCATACTCAACTTGACGTTCACAGTGAACTTCTTAAATATCTATAGAAAATATATTTGAACATTTAGAATTAATTATTTAACATATTCACAATAAATTAAACTTGAGTAATTACAATGAACTATGCTACTCAAAATGATTGAACTTCCAAGACCAAGTGAAATAGAAAGTGAACTCATTTTCTTTATGAGTTTCCCTACCTCGGAATTATACAAAGACTTACTAAGGTAAGATATGAAGGAAGTACGCATATGCCTCCTCGAATACACAACAAAGCAACACTCAAGACTACCCTTTTAGGATTACTCAACTCGGGAGAAACAAGCCTCTCAATCGATGTCAAGACACTAAAAGACAACCAACAAACCACCAAAGTCTTACCTTTCGGAGTGCCCACTTAGTTGAATGAGTAGATAGCGTCTCATAGCACCACCTAACATTAGTCGAACATTTTCGTAGAAGGTTTGTCACCAAGTCTTCCACTTCGAAAGGTCGTACCTAGTGCAATGAGTAGCCAGCGTCTCATACCATACCCTACCCTAAGTAGTACATTCTTATAGAAGAATTAGTTCAATCAATTCTTTGTGGGTTATTATCTTAACAGACCTAGACCATTAGATCTAGGCATGGAATCTAGATATTAACCCCTATTTGATAAGGGATCCTTACTTGCATAGTGTAAGGTCATGCTTGTTAGCGTTCACATTGCTTTTCCAATAGCTACACCTATGGGAGCACATAGTTAAGTTATAATGAGATTGTTACTAAGTAACTCACTCTCTACTAACGATTACTCATCTCAAGGGGCACTTTGGACTACAACTTCTCAACTCACGAAGTTTTATCCACCTCCACGACATATCCTCTCGGTGCTAGGCATAACTCTCCACGGATTTTTTAACATTGTGGTCTATCATATAAAGATCACTAAGAATAGAGAGAGGTTGCTACTAGACAACACATCTCAACTCACGAAGTGTGTCCACCTCAACATTCCCCTTTTTACTCAACTTGGCATAATAAACTCTTTAATTTGTGTGTTTATACATGTGCACACCTTTAATATAATAATCATTTATTCTCATCAAGTTCTACACATACTTTAACATTGATTTATCAAGTTACACACTTTAAATGCTTCTCAGTATCATATACTTAAATTTGACTTAATCTATGTCAAAGATGCAATTCAAGCTATACTAAACAAAATACAAGACCCATTTCCAATATCTCTTAATTTAACATATTATACCTTAAAGATTACATATTCAAAATATACTAAATAACATAAAGTTCCTTGATTAGAACCTCCATCCATAAGAGGGACCATTTAATGAAAGCAACTCCACATAAAATCAAACGATCATCACTCATATTCAAGGTATCAATATTTCACCATATAAAGGCCCTTAGGGTAGTATCTACACCCACATGACAAATACAATCACATCCAAGTTCATACCTTACTCAAATCATGCTCACACAACCTATTTTCAAGCAAAAAGTTAAAGTATACATAAACAAGATTTTAATTAAAGTTTTAACATCAAAATAATCAATTAAACTCAAAGTAAATACATTTAAACCCGTTGAACTTAAATACAAGAATACCCCCACTAGGAATCAATGTTAGAAGAGGTTTTAGTTTAGAAACCGTTTTGAATGATTTTTTGATGTTGTCTTATTGACTAAAAATATATTCAAGAATGGATACCATAACTCACTCAAGGAACAAAAATTCAAGATTTTTTTATGAAGATACACGTCCAACTAGCCCTCCTATCCTTCCTTGATCATAAGCTTTCAATGGAGTGTTGAGAATGTTTTTCTTTAGAGAGAGAGAGATAGTTTGAATATTTTGAAAGAACCTAAAAACACTAAAATAATCCACCAATGATATTAACAATCTTGCGGTGTATTTAAATAAAACACCACAAGTTGGCAGAAACTTCACAAACTTGCCAGTCCTCACAGTAGAAAATTCACCAATGGACCGTCGGTGAGCAAACAAACCATTTGATAGGGTCTTGTTGGTGGATAGTTATCTCCAAATGGAACATGGACAACTAAAATGACTGTTAAAAATGATGCCCTAGGTCAACGGACTGTTGAGGGACCAAAGGACCGTTCTTAGAGACGTCAATGGCCACTTCTTTTTGGCTAATTTTGCCCATGTCTTAAGCTCTTCATCTAGAACATCTTATGGGTCCTAGGTGAAGTCGTGTCCGAATCTTAAACCACCAAATTATGTCGTATCGGTATTAGGAACATCCAATGAATGTATATAAAAGTAAACACGTAAAAGCCATGTAAACACAAAAAAACACTCTAGTACATTCTAAGACATACATTCTGAACGCCATGGACATTCTTGGTCAATTGAACTCCGAACTTCACACACTTACTAAGGAAACTAAACTAACATAGCTTAACTTAAAATGAAATCATGAAACAACCATGAGGATATAGTTCATGATAGTTCTTTTTAGGGCGTTATGCTCCTAGAAACTCTTCTCACAAGTCTCTGCCCATTCAAATTTGGCTTTCTTCTTTGTCAAAGTTGTCAGTAGGGCAGCAATGTAAGAAAAACCCTCCACGAACCTGTGGTAGTAACTAGCCAATCTTAGAAAGCTATGGATATCGATGGGAGTAAGAGGTCTTGGCCAGTTCTTAACAGCCTTAGTCATCTTGGTGTCTACCTCCACACCCTAATAGGACGCAACTTTACCAAGGAAGGTCACTGATCAAAGATAGAATTCACACTTGCTGAATTTGGCATACAACTGATGTTGTCTAAATACCTGCAAGGTTAGTCTCAAATGTTGTTCATGCTCTTTCTTGGCCTTAGAGAGTATGAGGATGTCATTAATGAATACTATGATGAAAGAATAAAGGTATTCACGGAAGACTCGGTTCATGAGGTCTATAAATACAACTGGTGTATTAGTGAGACCCAATGACATGACTAAGAACACATAATTACCATAAAAGGTATGAAAGGTTGTCCTTGGGGTATATTCAACCCTAACCATAAGATGATCATTCGCGAAATGAAGATCAATCTTCGAGAAGAAGGTAGACCCTTCGATCTTATCGAAGAATTCATCTATTCTACGAAGTGGATAACTATTCTTTATAGTAACTTCATTGAGATGACGATAATCGATACAAATGTTAATGGTTCCATCATTATTTTCACAAACAGCACTGAGTGCCCCAATGGGATATGCTTGGCTAGATGAAACCCTTATTAGTGAGATATTTTAATTGTAGCTTCAACTCTTTGAGTTTAGCTGGAGCCATTTTGTATGAAAGAATTTAAATTGGTTTTGTATCAGGATCTAGGTCGATACCAAAATTAATCTTTCGAGGGGGAGGGACTCCAGGTAAAATTATGTAGGAAAACATCTTGAAAATCATTCACTAGTTGGATGGACTCTTTGGAAGAATGTAATGATTTATATCATTAACAATCACAAGATGACATAACAACCCCTTGGAAATCATTTAGTTAGATTTTAGGTTTGAAATAAACGGACATGAACGACTCAAACTATACCCCTTCGAGACCATCTCTAATTGATTAGGTAAATGGCATATCCAACCCTATTACGACAATATATAAAGGTATAACATTAAAGAACTCTGTCCATACAAAGTATAATATTGAAGTCATTCATTGGTAACTCAACAAGGTCTGCACATATAGTCTTACAACATACTACTATAAGGCAGTTTTATAAACCCTATCAACTCTCACATTTTCTTCATAGGGAAAACTAACTACAAGAGGATCATGCAAAACCTCAAGTAGTGTTTCAAAAGTATGAGCAAGCAATGGAGTCACAAAAAAAGAATAGACCACGGATCAACTAAAGCATAAATAGAGGTTGAGAAAACTTGCATGATACATTTGACCACATCAACATACTTCTCCTGCTCCTCCTTGCTCTTCAAGGCGTAAAATTTTTTCCTCTTATGAGTCTCAGCTGCAGTAGCATTCTAGGGATTAGGCCTTAGCTTAGCATTACCTCCAGCTTGATCCCTATTCTGTGGGCAGTCCCTTATTATGTGTTTGCTCTTTCCGCAACCGAAGCAGGCATTTGTACCTAGTTTGCACTCTCCACTATTTATACGCCAACACTTCTCATATTACTATCTAAGACGCTGCACCTCACTTCCGTTGCCCTTCTTTGTCTAAGGTCTGCCTCCTTTAGCTGCTTCACTCCTCTGGGAGTTAGAGTTCCCCACACTCTGATGCCCCTTCTTAAATCTGGCGAATCACAAACTCCAAAAGTGCTCCTGCCACCACCTCTTCTGGAACCCATTTGGTTAGAAAGTTTAGGCCTCCTGACATCACAGACTCTTCTTTTCTTTCGATTTTCCTGAACCTGCTTGACATCTACCATAAGCCTGGACAAGTCCATTCTTCATCGTGCATCGCAGCCAGACACTCATCCTCCAATTCCTTTATGATTTGTGTAAGGAACCTTCTCATCTCATCCCTGCTGTTCGACACAAGAGATGTTGCCTACCTAGACAATTTAACGATTTTTAGGGAGTACTCCCTAACATTCATCGAGCCTTTCTTAAGGTTGATGAACTCCTCAACCTTTGCCTTTCTCATCTCTCTGGGGAAGAACTTTTCCAAAAAATTTGTCTTAAATAGTTCCCATGTGATCGAACCTCTACCCAATGCCCTGCTAGCCTACAAAATATTGCACCAAACCTGTGCAACTTCTTTCAGCTGATACGAGGCCATCACAGCTTCCTCAATTTCTGTGGCCCCCATCTCCACCAAAATCATTAGACCTCCTACAAGAAATCCTAAGGTTCCTGTACAGTCTTAGATCTTATAAAGATTCGAGGATTAATCCTCGTAAAATCTCACAACCTATTTGCCATGTTGTGGGCTGGTGGGTTTTGCGTTTGGACCTCTTGTTTGTCTGCCTAGGCCATAATAGCCTGATCCTACACAGTGATGTCTTTAACCATCGTTGCCAAAGCTGTCTGCACGTCAGCATCAGTGAATCTAGCTGGGTTTACTTGCAAGGCCACTCATGCAGCTGGAGCCTGGGGAGAAAATTGGTTCTCCCTAGCAACTGCTTACAATCTTCCCTCCTAGTGTTTCCCTTTGTGTTAATTTTCTAAAAAAATAAGAATGGATGTTAGATATGATCGTAACACCAAGAATAATACATTAAGGAAAGCACGATAAGATCAGAAGAAGGGAAATTTGAACAAGCATCATGCAGTCTCTAATTAATGATAGTGGTGCACTTCACTACAATAACAAAGATACTACTCAATGTGGATGATGTGAACTTATTATCTTTGGAATTTAACCCAATGCTCTGATACAACCTTTGTCATGACAAAAATCTAGATCCCAAATGATACCGGCATCGTTTAACTCTTAGATGTCCTAGAAAAGACGACATACATCGTCGATACTTCATCTATATTAATTTTAGCGGAAATTTTGATCTTTTGTTTACTTAAACATTATATTGAAAAACATAGATCTCATATAATATGATCTACATAACCTCATAAGCGTTCACAACAACAATCTGAATCTAGATAATCAAATGAATGATATATTCATAAATATAGAGTTGCCAAAATGTCACAAAGACTACTTCTGAAAGTAAATACGAATGAAACGCTAATAGAACATACTCCACAACCTCATGCTTACATCTACGCTAGAATAAATCAGTACGCATCCTCAAAAGCATAAGGGCCTACACAATCCGGATGAAAGATCCATGTCGGGCTTTGTACTGCGTCGACTAGTAAGATCTAATGTCCAGCAGCACCAACACATAAAAGTAGATAAATGTATGGAATTAGTACACACATCTACTATGTATGGATATATTTAATCATACACCACAGGCATGCAGGATTTAGAATAGCACTATCCTAACGATATGAGTTATGGAAAGTCAAGTCAGTAGACTTGCCAAAATCAGATAAGGAAAGTCATGGCATGAGAGTAAGATGCATCATCATAATTATCATATTGTACATAGAACATAACATATTGTATATAACATATAACATATTGCATATTGCACATATCCTATTTCATGTCATTCGTTCATATTCCATGAGACCGTGGAACTATGGACTTAGCATTAGGATTTCCCAAAATAAGGGCTCACCATATGGGACCTCAACTAGGGCACCTTCATTAGCATACATAGAGTCTACTCATTAATTCATACGTACTTTATTTAATTTAATTGATATCCTAGTGTAAACACCCGTTATACCTAGGATGTAATTTAAGACTCTCATTGGGTTCACAGTGCAATGACGAAAAATGACCTAGTGTCAATACATAAGTCTAGTACACCTCTTGATTATCCTACCCCAACAACTTTGGTATTGTTCATTTCATTATGTGCATTTCATGAGGCTGGGCTTATTATTTCTTTGGGAAATTTAACTTTAACCGATATACATCATGTGAGAATTGTGAAATCCAGTATGTACCCCACAACGATAAGAGGTGGAACCATCGGCCAAAGATAAATAAAAACATGCTACCGTATATAGGGAGGTTAACCCTTCTAGATCCATATGTTGGCTGCATATATTCGATTATTAGGAGATAAAAGGAGACTCATACCCGTCTAGACGAAAAATCTCATCTCATATGAATTACACGAACATATGCCTTCTCAAAATAAGGAATCGACACTCATAGCTAGACTATTTGTGCTTAGTATAAAGTTCTATTTCATTTATCTCATACATGATAGAAGCTGACTTCTAGCATGAGTACATCATAGCTCATGAGATGATTTTTCATCTCATAGTTAGTATTTATTATATATTAACTTCAATACTTTCATTATAGTGTTCATAGAGACTAGTCTCTTCATTAACTTTACATTCTCATAGCTGAGTACGTTTTCGTAAAATTTCCATAGGTTCATTTGAGATTGCTCTCGTATTTCACATTAGCCTTTTAAAATATTTTCATTAATTTCGTTGGCCTTACAACATTTGCACTTTCTAATTTACTCACTCCTTTTTACGTGCATGTTCATTTCATCATATGCAATGCACTAGGCCTTTTAGTGTGTTTTAGACTCATACTTAACCCTTCTGAGGTCACATCATTCATAACATAACACCATAGGTTCATTTACTTTATAAATCTATGCTGGACTAATGAGTCCACACACACAAGCTATGAAGCTTCATTCTTAATTCCTCTAAGTAATTCATACCTATCCAAGGTTATGTAATACACGACTTATTGATCTTGTAAGTATTGAAAGATCTAACAGTTGATCCTTAAAGGCAGCAATAATCTAATAATTTATTCATGTACGACTTATGTGTCAATACAAAATTTTGCAAGGGAATCGTTTTCATATCCCTTGTATAACACTTAGTTTTCTTTATAATTTTTCTTGACATAATATTCTTCTTTTGGGAATCCAAGCTCAATCCTCCACACCTACACTTCCTTTATTTATTTTTCATGATTTGTTTTGTCTTAAATATTTCAGCCTGGGGGGATCCATGATCAAATCCCCACACCCACATTCCTTTCTTTTACTTTTTGTACTTGTTTTATTCATTTACTCCAAGAGGGTGTGGAATCGATTCCCCACAACCTCACCCTATTTTTATTTATATTTTCTCCTTACTTTATCATTCGACAAGAGGCTATGGGTTAGATCGCCACATACCTCATTTTATTATTTAATTTTTTATAACTTGTATATGGTAAGGTCTTGAGTTCAATCCCCACTAACCTCATGCAATTAAAAAAAATCAAAACTAAAATATTTTTAACTAACATGGTTGAAAAAAGAGTTTTCAAAAACATGGAAATTTTATCACATTTTTGCAGTCTATTTTATTACCCTCTTTCACGTTAAACATTAAAACATTTCGAGTAGTTTTTAGGGAGTTCCTTACGTGCACTTAAAAGGTGAACTTTGAGCTCTTTTAATCATCATGTTTTTAACATATTGTTACACACATATTTTTTAACATTTTAACATGTCAATATCAAGCTTCAAACCGTGACAAATTCACGACACACACATGCACAAATAAGATAACAAACATCACATTTTGGGAGCACCTCTTTCATTTTTACGTAATTCCGAATATACAGTCAAACATGTAATCACAACCAGCCCTAAAATCATCTACCAGAAGTCATACCAACGCATAATTTAATCTTTCAAAGGATCTAATTACAGAGGCACGCAACGGGGGAAACCTTAGTTTTCGATTGTGAATAAACTGAACCATAGTGGTCTCTTGGGAAACGGATCAAGAGGGAAGAAAAACCATATCTAAAGTCGTTCCAAGATGTTCTTATTTGTTGCAAAAAAAACCCACTAAGTTGACGTCTCACTACCGAAATCACAAGCACAATTCGTCGAGAATTTTTTTTTTGCTTTTCGTTTTGAAGCTTATTTTTCTTTTGAGTTTTAGCGTTCAAGTTCTTGATAAACTTTTTTTTTGTTTTTTTCTTTTCTGTTACTGAAGAATAATCTTTCAATTGAGGTGGAAGTAGAGAGAAACTTGAGAATGAGTTGTAGCTTAGATTATGAGTTTTGGTTTTGTAATTTGTCAAACTAGGACTCCTCATAAATTAATAAAATATGATTTTTTAAAGCCATAGGTGAAATTACTAATTTTGACCTTACTTAAATATTCTAATTATATAACTTAATATATTTAACATTGCTTCCCCCAAGGATCGAACCCGGGTGAAGCTTAACTTGCGAAAAGAGTAAAATTCGGCCAGCTATACCCGAATTACCCTCATCTTTAGATTAATTATTTAATTAAATAAATACATAAGGTATTTAAAAGACTACCCCTATGATAGAAAAGACCATTGTACCCCTAGACCCTCCAAACCTAAGATAACCCCTTTTAAGTCTGGTAAAAACTTATCCGGGTGAATCTCTTCATTCCGGTGCCCTAAATGGTCTGTTATAACCTTTCCTAGCTTGACTAACTCATCAAGTTGGTTGGCTTGGCTAGTGAATAGGTTCTGAGGTCTTGTTGTACGCGCAACAAGACGTGTGAACCCGGTCTAATTTAGGTATTCTAGGTTCGTTTAAGCATTACTTAGCATAGTCATTTTCAGGTTGTTATAGATACATAACAGCATACCTTAAGAATATATAACAAATACATATTCACAAGAATAACAATCATCACATGCTATTATTTACAAGTAAAATCAACATATTATCAATATTTATATCATTATTATATACATATATAATATCAACCTCTTAAAGCTTCCATCAAAGAAAACTAGTGCATGGCATAGGTATAGTCACATACCCCTACCTAGCCTAAGTAAAACCTCTCAAGTCACCCTAGTTATTCTATACTTTATTACTTCATTTTTGTTTAGGGAACACTGTCCTTAACTGACATAGACCATAGGAGCTAAGTGTAGAATCTGGGGTTGTATAACCTTACTCCCGTGGAAGGTGGTCTAGCAGCCTAAGTAAAACCAAACATAAACAATCCTTCCTAGGTGGATCCACTTGTTGTTCTTCCTATGGAGGCAACATACTTCAAGAACGTGGAGTTAGTTATATCTCTATACATAGCACTTGGTAATAGGGGCCTCCTCTCATGGGAATCAATTGAATGAGTATCCCTCAAGGGTAAGACAACATCACATATAGAATATAGGGTAACTCTTCCTCTGTGGACAGTCATTACCTCTCATTGTCAAGTAAACTAGGTGCTAAGCTAAGTCCCTTTATAGAAATGTGTTTAATGTCTTTATTTAATAATCAAAACTTAGTTTAGGACATATGGTCTAGCCATTTTATAATCATCATCTTCATACCTCAATAAGAATTTCATGAGTATAGTCCTCACATCGCAATTCATATAAGTGAGGGTAACATATTCATACATAATAAGCCACGTTAGTAGTCATCAACATCATTATAGCATTTCATATTAATTTACCTCACAAACATAGTAAAGACATTTAAATTCAATATCATGCCACCGTATCAATCCTAAAAAAGGCATACTTCAACACAAGAACATGACTTAATTATAGTTAACCATAGTTTGAAGTAAATAATAGGGATCACAATACTTACCAAGTCTCCTTCATAGTTCATCATAAAGTTATTACCATCAACCCATATCTCAACACAATTAGGAGAGTAACATCATCACAAAATGATATCCAACAGAATAACAAGGATAGTTGAATCACTATAATACAATTAACACTATATCATAGCTTAATAAAAGATACTTAGGTAAATTTCACAATATACTTCATAACCTAAATCAACTTCTCAAGAAAGAAAAATAGGCCTATGAATAATATAAACATATTCCTAATTGTTACAATAACATTTTAAGATAGTAATTTAATCAAAAAGCAAGGTAATCTAATGAACATTATACAATTCATGTAAAGATCACAACCTATGGTTAAGGGTTGAGGGTCATATTCTACAATGTAGGCCAAACCATCAAGATATTTCATAATCAAGTTAAATTACATATTATCTATTCAATATATCCTATATAAAAAATAAACATATTAGTTCATGATATCAATTTCTAGATTAGATGAAACCTACTTGAAAACTCCACTTATAGAAATACTTTGAAGGAGCCTATTGAGACAAAGAAGTCTCCAATGTGATTTTTATCCCATACCTTGAAGTTTGATGAAGATTTGATGGTTAAATATGTCTTTACAGAACCCAAAACCCTTCCCTAGCAAGGTATTCAATATTGTCTTCGAATAGAGAGAACGAAGAGAAAAGGAAAAGGATTTTTTTCGTGAGTTGTGTTAAGTCTAATGGGGTTGGGGCCTTTATATGGGGGTTTAATCAAAATAATTAGACTCCCTTAAAACCCTAGGTAACACTCTAACCCCTTAACTAATTAAATGAATCAATGATAAAAAGTGTACAGAATTGGCACTGTCACAAACGACACCATGATCGACGGATCGTGGGTCAGGTGACGGACCAGGCCCCTTTCCGTGCTGCACATTTCTCGTTCTAGTGGGACACTATGCAGTTGAGGATCTTCCACGAATTGTATAAGTTGTGATTGATGGTTCGTATTTATTCCACTTTGATCTACACACAATCCATCCTTTGTCATTCATTGGTTCACACTTGCCAGGCAATGTAGCCTTCAATGTGCTAGGGTCCTCCTCAAGGGCCATTGGTTGGTACTTCGGGAGTATTACCCAAAAGTTTTGACCATAAATCAAAGTTAGCACATGTTATACACCCATCCACAACTTTTTATGAATTTTTGACTCCTAAAGCTAGTTAAATAGGCCAAGACACGCTAGTATTCTCTTGAACTAATTTCTTGACGTCATGGATGTTGTTTGATGTTTTGGTATCTAAGCTTCCTAAATGATCTATATTAAATAAAATTGCATAGGACACTGTCTAGACCTCATGACACCTATTTTAGGCTTTAATATACGTCTTCGAGTTTTGAAGTATTACATTATCACCCCTTAGGAATATTCATCTAAGAATGACACTAAAACTATTTTGAAGGAAGGAATAGACTGAAGAGTAGAATCTAAAAAAACAAAATATACAGCAACATGAATAACATAATTTTAAAAAGTCAATTCATAACATAAATTACGACACATAAGGCTTAAACATTTAATTACGAGGAATTTCCTTCTCACAACACACATGAGCTCAACATATTTACATGAATCAATAAGGACAAGTTCAACTTGTCAACATGATGCATAACATTTCATAAAGATTTACCATGTATAAAATGCACAACATAAATCAAACAAACCAAAATTAAAAATATGAAGTTTAATAAACCATATCATTCACTGTAAAATCAATGTAAAGACATTTAAAAATGCACCTATTTGCAAAACTCACAAAAAATTAAGAAACTTTAATTTCTAGTAGTTTTTTTCATTATTACTAAAAGTAACTAACCTTTTTGTTCAAAACATGAGAGTAACGCGAGTTCATGTCAGCCTCGGCCTCCCATGTTGCTCACTCAACTAGGTGATTTTTCCATTACACTATTACAAAAAGCACCTCTTTCTTCCTCGAACTATTTACTTGCCTATAAAGGATTTTAACTGTGGCCTCCTCATAAGAGAGGTTATCCTTGACACTAATACCCTAAATAAGAAGAATGGACTCGGGATCGACGATACACTTCTTCAATATAGAAATATGGAAAACCGGATGAACCCAAGCCAATTCATGAGGGAGTTTAAATTCATAGGAAACCTTACAAAACCTTTGATAGATTTCATAGGGACCCACATAACAAGGAATTGACTTCCCCTTCTTGAAAAATCTTACCACACCCTTCATAGGTGAAATTTTCAAGTACACCTTATAATCTTCTTCAAAAAATCTAGATCCCTTCTCCTATGCGCGACATAAGATTTTTGCTGACTATAAGCATTTTGAATGTGATTTCTTATGATATTAAATTTCTATGAACTCTTATAATATAATCAGGACCAAAAATCAAAGACTCACTGACTTCAAACCACCCAATAGGAGACCTACACCTCCTACCAAGGCTTTATAGGGATCGATGTAAATGGATGAATGGAAACTATCATTTATATAAAACCCCACTATCCCAAATTCCATGGAAGTAAGTGACACAAGCTCTAAGCATATCCTAAAGTGTTTGACTTGTACGCGCCGCTTGACCATCTGTTAGGGCATGAAAAGTGGCACTCAACTTCACCTTTGTACCTAACTCTTCCTGAATTGACCTCAAAACCATAGATGTGAATTCTGCACCCCTATCCAATATGATGGCTAGCAAAAAACCATGGAGACACATAATATCATCTATGAAGATCTTTCCGTAATCTTCCTTATCTTAAGTTATGAACCTCTGATGGATTGTTGTTTAGTGATTCAATAGACATTATTATTATGTTGATTACTATAATTTGATGTAATTATACCCCTTGTTGGGTTTAATTGAGGATGGTTTATGGTAAGACAATGAAAAACATTTTGTGAAGGAGATTAGGGTACGTTATATGATCTCAACACTTTTATATTAATTATGGTTACTTATGACTAAGTGATGATATTGTATTGCATTGTACCTTATATTAAGATTTATAGGGTTGGTATGATGTTGAATTAAAATTTATTGACAACAATTTGTGAGATGTTGAGTAATATGTAAATGTTACCAGAATGATAATAACTTACAAATGTGCCTTATCACGAATGATTATGTAAATGTGCTAATCTCACTTTTTGAATTGTAATGAAAGGAAAATAGTCATGAAATTTATATTTAGGTATGATGATGATTATAATATAATGGATAGACCCTTTGACCTAAATTAAGCTATGATGATTAATGAAGTTATTAAAGACATTTCAAAATGGGACTCTAGTTTTGCACAGATAGAACTAGAGTAAGGAGTGTTCCTTCCAACATATGGAAGGCAGGATTATTAACATACTATTAAGATTTTAGTCTATAATTCATGTAGAATATAGAGGGTCCCAAATATATCTCCTAGTTCATGAACTATGTTGCCCCCATATGAGTACTAGCTAGTGGATACGCGTAGTTTCTATGTTCATCTTATGGTAATAACATTGAATGTATTCTGTCTTCTTTCGTTGTAGAGCTCCAGACACAAGATTCCACATTTGTTCATGTGGTCTATGTTTGTTACAACAACATGTTTCCCAAAATTTTTAATTATGTATTCAATTAACTCTAACTAGGATGACCTAAGGTTTCTAATTAGACTAGGTAGGGGTATGGGACTCTACCTATACATTGCACTAGTTAGCCTCGAATGGAATATTAGGAGGTTGTTCTTTCTTATATATATTCTTATAAATGTAAATAATATGTATATGATGATCTTTCATGTATTGACCCTATGTGATGTTGGTCACTCTTATGATCATGTGGTTGGTCTTTATTGCTAAGGTATGATGTCATATATTCTAAATTATATGATATGTGAAGTTGGACATTGTTTATAGTTCTTGTTAGATTTACTAAATTGACTAAGGTTATAGGGACTTGCTTAGTCATTGCACTAGTCGACTTAATGAGGGTTCATGAGTAATTTTATTGATGTGGTTATGATGTTATTAACTCATATATATTCTTATTGAGGTTATTACTTAATGACGGAGTTGTCCTTATTATATGTTCAAGTAGGTTTCTTGATTGACTTGACTAGACTTTGTATGGTTTGTCTTGTGATGGTTATGGTCTTGACTTAATAAATATGCATTAATGACTTCCAATTGATCTTGAATGTGCATAGATATTTTCGAAGTAAAATAGCATGATTTAATAAAATGTCCATATTTAGCATGATTTCTATGATTTGTGTGCATACGGTCTCATACATAGTAGAAGTTATGTACTAACCCATTTTCTCCCTTTTACCCAACATTTTAGGTTTCGATTGTTGAAGGGCCATTGAAACGATTTTGAAGGAAGACTTGGAATTCTCGCTCATCAAAGTTAGGTAGTTCTTCACTTTCAAAGGGCAATACCACTATCAAGCTATTAATTTTGTTCTTGTTATAAGACTTATAGTTGTTTCCTTTTTCACTTGAATACTAATGGTTGTATTCCCTAAATATGGCTTTATTAGATTAATGTATGGTATATACCCAATTGATATACTCTTGTTTGGATAGTTATGATATGATACATTCATTTAAGATGATGTCAAATATATTATATATATGTGCTATAAAAGTACAACACAGTGTAATCTTCTTAAAAGAAGGGTCTATGTATACTCGATATGAATATATATTGTGTACTTGAGAAGTCTATGCAAACCTCCAGATAGATAGAAAAAAGATTTAAATTATCCGCATTTTTAACTTATCAATGTAATGATGAAAGCTACGGGGCTAGTCCTAGTCCTTTCCGAGGACACCGCTGCCACTTACATCTACAGGATGTTCCCCTGATGTGACACAAGCGATGTTGGCAAAATGGGGGAAAATATAATCTAATGCATGCATGCATAAGCCGTGACTTGTGCACACCCGCAGGGTGACATCAATGTAGAAAAATGGAAGGCACGATTAGCCAAGCCTAGTCTACTTCAAACAAGTGACATCAACCTATGTCAAGTTGTATCGTCAAGGAGATATTTAATGTTGACAGTCGCATCAGTTGTGGAATTTTCACATCACTCAAAAGTCGTCAATTTGTCTTTCAAATATCACCTACGGCCTGCACACAATGGCCAACAAATGTCGGACAGGGGTAGCTTGCATTGGTCAAAGCCTTCACATTGCTCAACCGACTTTGGTCGTGGAATGCACAAAAATGCCATGGATTTTGCACATTTCTTAATTGTGATCAGGCATGGACTGCCCTCATCTACATTCTCTCTCAAATAACGGTTAGGCGACATTGGGCATTGCCAACACCCTTCGCCTTTTTACCGAATAACCGGTCACTCTATGTCGGTCTTGGCCTTCAAGCTTCTCTTAAGGCCTGCACACAAAAATTTTCATACGTCGGATGTGCCTTGCCACATCTCCTTTGGCCTGCAAACAATGGTCTGGGGTCTTTAGACATGTCTTGACAGCATCCCTTATAGCCTACACACAAAATCTAGGAGACATAGGAAGTGTTCTACACCTACGGTCTATAGCCTGCACACATTAGTCAACCAATGTTGGTCGTGTCTGCCAGCATAGTGTGTAACCTGCACATAATGACATCAGGAGTATGCTAGCGCATCCCATGTGGCATGCACACTTCGTTCAGGCAACGTTGGACTTTCCTGTGAGAAGAATTTTTGGCTTGCACTTGTTAAATGAGCGATGTCCAACAACATTTATTTGTGAATTATTGGCGTTAATTTAATAATGTTTCTATGTCTTCCCTATTTTTTAGTACTGAAGTACCAATTTTCATTTTAAGGAACAAAAATAAATGTTAAAAAATCACTTAAATTGTTAAATTTAAGATAACTATATTTGTTTGTAAATTTTTAGCGTTAATTTTACATTTTTCGTAGTTTTATAATTGAAATGGCCCTTCTCAAGATTTATTGTACAAAAGTAAAAAAAATTGTGGAAATTGAGGAATTTATAGTTACTATATTTAAATTTTAATTTTTGCCATTATTTTTATATTAGTAAAAAATAGTTTTCCTTTTTTTTTATTAATGAATTAGCCATTCTATTGATTACCAAAAAAAATAAAAAGTAAAAATAATGTTTACAAAATTGTATTCAATGTTACTATATTTAATGGTGAACTTTTGGAGTTTATGTTATCATTTTTCAAATTTTATATTCATGAATTATACGTTTTCGGGGTTACAAAGAAAACTTTTAAAAATGTTCAAATAGAAAAGTATGAGATTACTATATTTATTTTTTAATTTTTATAATGAATTTTGTATTATTTTCAAATTTTTATTCATGCATTACACAATTTAGGGTTTAACAAAAAAATATAACAGTATAATATTTTTTTTAAATTGTTGAATTTAAGGTTACTATTTCTATTCTTGAATTCTTGGGGTTAATTTTATTTCATAGTTTTTCTAATTTTTAGCAATAAATTACTCATTTTCATGATTTATCAAATAAAAATGAAAATTAAATTACGTTGTAAAAATTATTGCATGTAAGGTTACTATATTTATTTGAAAATTTTTTGGTTTGTTTTTATAGTTTTTTCATATATTTCTTATGTTTTATTAATCAATTTAAAATTTTGAAATTAATCATTAAAAAAATAAAAGAAATGGTTGAAAACTATTTATTTTTATAAAAATGTTACTTTTAAAAGTTAATGCGTGGTTGTATCTTCAAACGCGCATATTTCGGTTTTGCATGTTGGTTTTGAATCTTTGAAAAAAAATGTCTACTCCTATGTTTTAAAATCCACTCAATGAATAAAAATGTCCATGTGGGCAATACATGAGACGTGTTATATTGATATCATGCAAGCAACGTCGGCTAAAAAAAGGCAGCATTAGCCACTGCCTGCAGGCATGTGTTTTGGCATGTGCATATCGGCATGGGGCAAAGTGATGCACCATAAACCATGACTTGTGTTGATTTTGGAAAATAATGTCGTCCACAAGAAAGTGACAACTGTTAGGCGACGTTACTCGTGAATAGCATGTATTGGTCGTGGCGTGTGCACTCTTAGTCGACGTTGGCAGTGGACTGACTATGTCGATCGTTGTTCGTTCATATTGCTAAGTCATTGTTGGGTGTGCAATACCCGAGTCTCCCTATCCCTACATAATACACCAGCAAAGGCATGCACACATCTGCCGTGGCATGTGTGCATCTTGTAAGCGATGTGACCCAATGGAATACGACTTTAACAAGGCCCGAACACATGGACGTGGAATGTGCGTATCTGGTAAGGAACGTCGTCCAATAGCATGGAACATCATTCATGACCTGAAATCATGAATTTGGCATGTGCACATCTTGCAAGCGTCTTTTGCCAAAGGCATGCACCATCTAACATGGCATGGATGCATCAGTCGTGGCCTCTACACATTATATAGTCGACGTTGGTCGTGGACTTCATACATATGTTGTTAGTTGTGCACACCCTTAGTCATTGTCAGGTGTGGAATCCTCCAATCGCCCTCGGTCTATACACAATGATATATGAACATGAAGCATTGCATGCCTGCATAAGCTTTTGTCTACAAAAGAATGGTCAGACGACATAAAGCGTAATCTCCTCAGATAACCTTTGGGCTGCAAAAAATTTTCAAGCAATGTTGCACATAGGCTGCCAACCTCGTCCAAAGTTTACATACACCTGTCTACAGATGTAGAATGTGACATGATAACATGTTTTCTAGCTTTCACCTATTGCTATACCAACGTCGAATATGTCCTGCCACCATTGTATGTGGCCTATAAATCTCAATGTGCCTACATTATATATGGCCTTCTTGCATAGTACGTCCATCGGTGTAGAAATGTCGTCGAATGGAAATAAAATCAACCAAGGCTTCCTTGCATCAAGCATGGCATGTGCACATCTAGAAAGCGACCTCATCCAATAGCATGAAACTTCATCATAGGTCTGTACGCACATACATGGCATGTGCACATCTGGAAAGAGATGTCGTCTAACAAAATGCATCATCAGCGAAGGAGTTCATACATCAACCATGTCGTGTGCACATCAGTTGTGAAACTATAGTCGTGGTCTAAGCGCATCCTCAACGTGTCATATGTTTTAACTTGCGCGCATCAACCAAGAGACATCCGCCAAGTGCAGACAACAATAGCAAAGGCTTGAATGCATTAGTAATGGCGTGGGCGCAACAACTTTACGGCATTGGTCATGGGTTGTGCGCATCGGCTTTGCCACATTCACTAATGGATGGCATCATCATCAAAGGCATGTACACATTAACCATGGAGTGTGTCCATACTCTCCATTATATGGATTGTGGACTACATGCATTGGACAAGGCGGCCACAAATAGGCAACATCAGTTAAGGTCTTCATGCATCCTACATTCTTTCTGTATGTATGGCAAGAGTCATCACACAATGGTATACAACATCATCCAAGGCCTGCAGGGAGCATCAGCGAAGCTTGTTGCGCTTAGAGAAAGCGACATGGGACAATGAAAAGAGCAATTGTCTGGGATACTATGGTGGTACACTGTCATATTGACCCTGGTTTATGAACATTGCTAAAAGGACGTCTGGAATAGATTAAACGGATCGGTCATGGCCTATGCAAACAATTCAATGTTTGTTTGGCATGTCCTTCCCCCATCGGCTTTTTCCCAAAAACAATGGTGCTTATATCAAACTTGGGCCACCCAAATCTAATATAAACTGCATGTTGCTCATCTGACGCCGTCCATGAAATGCCCGTTAGCGCTATTGTTTGTGCACATCGCTTAGCCGTTTCAGGGCGTGGACTTGCCGCATCTTCCTTGGTGTGAAAACAATGGTTAGGAGATATAAAGTGTTTCCTTCCACCATCGACTTTTGTCTACACAATGATCAGACGACGTCAAGAATCATCTTTCCCTATCTCTTTTAGCCTGCACAATAGTCTACTAACGTCGAGAGTCACCTTCCTATATCTACTTTGGCATGCACAATAGACAACCAATATTCGATGGGATCTTCGCGCTTCACCATTGGTATGCACACAATAGAAAGCCGATGTTCGACATTCACTTTCTGCATTGCCTTTCTCCTGTACATAACAATCAACCTATATCATACTTTACCTACCTGCTTTTCCTTTCGATTAAACATAATGGTCAGTCCAGGTCTGGCGTGGCATGCATAATATGTTCAACGATCATAAGACGTTGTTTGCCCATATCAGCAACATCGTGTTCATTCTACACATATTTGTCTGTTAACGTGGACTATAGTGTGACAACATCATTTGTAGCATGTACACATCTTTTTACCGACGTCCAACATTGCTTTACACCAAGATTCGTAGCCTATAAAAATCAGTCTGCCAACATTGGATGTGAACTGTTAGCATTTTCTATACCCTACACACATCAGTCTATAGAATTCGGCTAAGGACAGGCAGTATCAGCGAAGAACTAACTGTATTTGTCATGGAATGTGTGCATATGGCAAAATATATCGGCCAATGGCATGAGGCTTCATCAAAGTCCATCACGCATGGATTAGGAGTTTGTGAATCTTTGATGCAACGTTTGTCAATAATATGTGACATAAACTAAGGCTTGAATGCATGGGGGCATGTGTGCATTTTGAAGCGACATCTGCCAACGACATGCAGAATCCGTTAAGGCCTACAACCAATTGATTTGTCATTTGTAACATGCATATTGCTCAATCAGCATCACCCGTTGACTGCGTATATCGATTGTGTTTTGAGTAAATTGCTCAGTTGACATTGAAAATGGATTGCCTGCATCAACCTTAGGCTATAAACAATGAGCAGGAGACATTAAGTGTTGTCTTTCCCCATCAACTTTGTCCAGCACACACACATAGTTAACGTCATGCATCGGCTGCCGTCATCATCTGAAGATAGAACACATTATTAGTTAACATTAAACATTACCTACAAGAATCGTTAGTAGCCTTAACACATTGGTCTATAGATGTCTAACGTGGACTTCTAGCACCGTCCGTAGCCTGCACAAATTGATCTACTTACAACAGATTGGGCCTGCCAGCATCATGTGTAGCCTGCATTTAAAAGTATGCAAATTTCAACCAACGGGTGACAACATCAGGAAAGTCATGCATGCTTTTAGTGTGGCATGTGTCGATATGGAAAGAAACGTCGGCAAATGGCATACAACTTCAGCCAAATCCTCCATGCACGAATGTGGAATGTGATTATCTTGCATGAGACGTTGGCTAATGGCATGCGACATCACCCAAAACCTATTTATGCGAATGTGGCATGTGTGCATCTTGAATGTAACGTTGCCCAACTGCATGCAACCTCTTCCAAGGCCTGCGCACATCAGTCGCGTTGTGTGCACATCAACTAGGCGACTTCAGTTGTTGTCTGAACACATCAACCAGGTAACGACTTTATCATGCACTTATCTGCATAAACACATCAGACAATGGAAGGCAGCAAAACCCGAAGCCTGCACGCATCATCCGTGTGTGTAAGCATAATCTCCGCAGCATTCCTCCTGGTGTGCGCGTATTGGCCTTTGGACATTGAACAATTAAAGGCAGCATCAACAAAGGCTTGCACATATCAAACGTGGCATATGCTCATTAATTGGGCGACTTCAATCCTGGCCTATATGCATCGGCCAAGCGATGTTGGCCAATTGCAGGCAACATCAACCAAGGTCTTCAAACATCTATCGTGGTTTGTGCACATCTACCAAGAGACATCGGACAACAACATGCATTATCATCAAAGGCATGCATGTATTACATGTGGTGTGTGTATCAACTGATAAACATCATCTTCGGCCAATGATATGAACCCTCATCCAAAGCTTGTGCGCTTCGGGCAAGAGATGTAAGCCAATGGCAGGGAGCATCAGCCAATGCTTTCAAAAATCTAACATGGCATATACGCATCAAACAAGCGACATTCACTAATGGAATGCACCATCAGTTAAAGCCTACTCACATTGGTCGTGGCATGTGTTCATCACCTGGTGACATTTGCATCTTCCAATGTCACATACTATAAGGCAATGGTAGTTCGCTATAAGAAAGAGACATTAGACAATAGCATGCAACAACAAGGAAGTTCGGCATACATCTGTCGTGGTGTATGCCCATAACCTCTGTGACATCAACCAAATACAGGATGGATCAACTAAGTCTTGCACGTATGATTTATGGTATGTGTTGTCCAGGCTACATCAATAAATGGTAAGCAATATCAACAAAGGTTTTAACCCATCTACAATGCTACATCAGATAACGTTATGTCGCATCATTTAAGGCATCCACCTATAACTTATGGTATATGTGCATTGGTTGAGACATATCAACGTCGGCCAACGGAAGGAAGCATCAGTCAAGGCTTATGGTCTTCAGGTAAACGGCGTTTGCTAATGGCAGACACAATCAACCAAGGCATGCACACATCTTACAAGACATGTGTGAATCTGGAAAGCAACATTAGCTAATGGAATGCAATACCATCGAAGGCCTACATATATCAATCGTGGTGGGACTGCATCAACTAGGATTTTTTTATGTTGGCAAATGTTAGGAAGCATCAGCCACGGCTTGTGTGCGTCAGGCAAGTGGCATTGGCGACCGATATGCAGTGTCAACAAAGGCCTTCATGGAAAAGTTGTGGCTTGTGCACATTAGCAAGTCAAAATTGGCATTGCCCAACAACAGAAAGCATTCGCCAAGGCATGTATTTTTCCGGCAAGCTTCATTAGGCAATGGCAAGTGTCATTCGCCAGACAATAATTGTCGTAGACTACCACATGTGTCAAAGCCTGTGCACATAGCTCTGCTGACGTAGGGTGTTGATTGGAAGGATAGGCCATGGCGGGTGCACATCACTCAGCGGCAATCAGTCTTGGCCTTTCCACATCACCTTTAGCCTGCACACAACATAAACCCAACGTTAGATGGGCGCTGCCCTCATAGGCCTTAGACTGAACATTTCTTATTTGATGTGGCTCCTGGACTACCTGCATCTGTTGTGCCTTGTATATATCGCAAATACAACGTCAGGCAATGGAAGGCATCATAATCTATTTGTAGTGTGCATTGGGCAAGTCACATTGGCCAATGGAATGCAACATTAGCCAAGTCTTTACACAGTAGTTGTGGTGTGCCAGCATAATTTTGGCGACGTTGGCATTACAAAGTGGCAAAAAGTTTCTACTAGGGCATGTGAACTTAGGGCAACCGACGTTGACCAACAAAAAGCGTCATTGTCTATGTGACATTAGTCTTTGACCGATTCCATCGGTCGTTGCTTGTGTAGATTTTGATATGTTATTCATTGGGGATAGACAACATCGGTCATGGCTTGTGCGCATCACTTTTGGCCTGTGCACATCAGCCAAATGATAGGTAGCAACATCCAAGACATGCACACATCAGTCATGGTGTGTGTGAATTGATTAGGTAATACATGTCATGACCTGCGCATTAACAGGAACACATTGAGAAATGTTACGCTGCTTCTGCAAAGGCCTCCACACATCAGTCAGACCATATGCACAACGACTTGACGACATCAGTTATATCTTACGTTCATCATCAAGGCGACATCAACAAAAAATAGGCAGCATCAACAAAGGTCTTTATGCATCAAATGTGTTTTCTACTCATCTAAAAAGTAACATAAGAAAATGTCATGCAACATCATCAGAGATATGGATGCATAACATGTGGCTAATGTGCATCGCGTGAGCAATATCGGCTTTTTCAATCATCAAGCACTATAAGACGAGACTTTATGTCTTTAGGGAATTGACGTCGGATAACAGCAGGAAGCATCAGTCATGGCATGCACGCATCTGACATGACTAGTTCACATGTAGAAAACGAAGTTGATTAATGGAATGCAGTATCAGTAAAGGCCGGCATGTATTGGTCATGGCGTATGGGTATCACCTCATCTACATTAAAATTGTCAAACATTAGGCTGTGTCAGCCAATACATGTGCACTTTGGGATAGTGACGTTGGCCAACATCAAGAAGAAACATACCACGATTGCTCACCTCAGCCGTGGTACGTACATATTTCAATAGCGACATAGGAGTATGCAAACAATTGACACATTTAGCCAAGGACTGTGTTCTTTAGGCAAGTGTAATAAACTAATAAAATGTGATATTAGCCAGAAGATATTGGTCGTGGAATTCCGCATCAGTCGTGTCCTATGCACGTCGCTCATTTAACGTCGGGAATGGAATTTCCACATCAGACGTGGAAATTGTACATCACTAAGTGTTAATCGAGCTTGGCATTCCCATATCACCCTTGGACTGCATACAACAACTAGTAGAGTTTGAACTTAAGTTGCCCGCATCGCATGTAGCCTTCAAAGTGGTAAGCTAACTTTTGTTGTGTACTTCTTACATTGGTTGTGCTTCTACACATCGCTAAGCTAGCGTCGGCCAAAAGAAGGCAACATCATCTTTCCCTACTGCCAATTGGGAAAGTGACATCAGCCAATGACATGAAGAATCAGACAAGGCCTATATGCATGAACCATGTTGTGTGTGCATTGATAGGGTTACATCGGTGTTGGCTAACAATAGGAAGTACCTGTCAAGAAATATGCGCTTCAGGAAAGCGATGTCATCTAATGGCAAGCCGCTTTTCAAGGAGATATAAGTTGTTGATTGTCCACAATTGTCATGGCTTGTGCACGTCACACAGCCCACATTGATTTTGGACTACACACGTAATCTATGGCTTGGTCACATCACTCAGTCATTGTCGAGCGTGCACTACCCATGTCGCTCTTGACCTACACTTCGGTCATGTGACATCGCGCATTGCTTTCTGGAATTATCTTTAGTCTTCACACACTTTTCAGTGAACGTCAAGTATAGCATGCCTGCTTCGCCTTTGGCATGCAAACAATGGTCATCCAATGTTTAATTTGGGCTTCCCAAATTGCCTTTTTAATGCATATAATGTTGAGCCGACGTCAAATGTGGTCTGTCACCATCGCTACGCATCCTACATACATTGCTCTACGTGCGTGGAATGGTGCATGGCAACATTATCCATAGCGTGCACTCATCGGTCTATCGATGTTGAACATTGCCTCCAAACATTATCCCCACATTTATAACATAGCTATGCCGACATGGGATTTCTCTTGCCAGTATCGTCCTTATCCTGCACACATTGGTCGGCTGATGTAAGCCAATGATAAGGTACATCTGCCATGTCCTTCATGCATCTCACGTGTCGTGTGGGAAACTTCCAAGAGACATTTTCCGATGACATGCGGCTACATCCAAGTCATGCAAGCACAAACGTGAAATGCGCATATCTCGCTAGCAAAATCTATTAATGGTATGGTAATTACCAAGGTATCCATGCACGGACGTGTCATGTTCACATATGGTGACTTACTTCGGTGAATGGAATGCAACATCAACAAAGGTCTCCATGCATGGATCATGTTGTGTTCACATCGACTAGGTGACTTCAATCATATTTTGAGCGCATCGGTGATACGACATCGGTTGGGCCTACACACATCCGCAAAGCGACATCACCTATGGGGTGTGGGCTTTTACTCGGTGACATTGTTCGTGACCTGCACGTATCAACAAGGCGACATGTATAAAATGGAAGGCAACATCTTTCAAGGCTTGCACGCATCAACTATGGTGTGGGCGCATCGATTAGGTGACATTGTTGTAAGACTTCATACCTCCAAAATTGAAACGGTAGGCAGTAATTGGCATCATTGTTGAAGATCTTCAAGCATCTAAAGTGGTTTGTGCGTATCTATCAAGAGACGTTACACAACTGCTTGTAGAATTTTCTAAGGAATGCAGGCATATCCCACGGCGTATGTGCATCACCTATGTTACATTGTTGATTTTCAATGGAAGGAACCATAAGCCAACGCTTCTATGCTTCAAGCAAGAAACAGCGTCCAATGACAGTCAACATCAAAGAAGGCATACACACATCTTACATGGCATGTGCGCATCCGGAAAGAAAAGTTTTGCAATGAAATAAAAGATCTATACGGTCCTGCGCGCGACACTCGTTGCATGTCTGAATCGGTTGGGAGAAATTTACATTATCCTTCGTCAGGCAATGTAAGGAAAGGATTTTCATCTTCGTACAAAAGACGTTGACCAATGAATGAAAATTTCAGCCAATGCATGCATGCATCAACTGTGACATGTACATATCTGCAATGCGACATGAATGTCGACCAAAAGAAGGAAGGATAAGTCAAGCCTAGTGTGCTTCATGCAAGCGACATCAACCAACGTAAGCGGCATCATCAAATAAACATTTGTCGTGGAAAGTCGCATCAGCTTTGGCACTTGTACATCACCCAATGGTCATCAAATTTTCTTTACAACGTCGCCTTTAAGCTGCACACAACGTCCAGATGACGTTGGACGTGGGCACCTTGAATCCCTCATAACCTGCACATTGCTCAACCAAATTAAATTATGGTCTGTCCTAATATGTCGTGGCTTTTGCATATTGCTTAACTGTCATTATACGTTGACTGCCCGCATCTCTCTTGACCTGCAAAGAATGGTTAGGCGAAATTGGGCTTTGCCTGCGCCTATCACCTTTTTGCCGAAAAAATAGTTAGTCCATGTCAAGCTTGTGGTTTCCTCTTCTCCTTAGGCGTTCCCAGAATAATTTTCATACGCTGAACGTTAGCTTCCCACATCGCCTTTTGCCAGCACACAATTGTCAACCGACCTTAGACATGTCTTGACCGCATCCCTTTTGGTCTGCACAAAACTCTTAGTCGACATCGGACGTGGGCTGAACCTTTTGTCTCTAGCCTTCACACTTCGGTCAGTAGATTATGGACTTGTCTTCCAATATCATCCCTAGCCTGAACACATTGATTTGTCGAGTCGGACATGGCATGCCAACATAGTTTTACCCTATACACATCAGTATGTCAATGTCAGGGGTGGCCGAACGCATCCCCTGTGGCCTGCACTCTTGTATCAAGCATTGTTTGACTTGCCTACAAGAATAATTTGTGTCTTGCACTTGTTAGACGAGTGACGTCCAAAAAAATTTATTTGTCAATTTTTGGCATTCATTTTATAAGTTTCCCCCTATTTTTATTATTATATTACCTTTTTCAAGATTTACCGCATAAAAAATATATAAATTTTTTTTTGAAATTCTTGAATTTAAGTTTAATATATTTATTTGTTAATTTTGGCGTTAATTTTTTATTTTTCCTATTTTTATTAATGAATTACCCTTTTTTGAGATTACCATATCTAAGTAAAAACAAAAAAAATTGGTGAAATTGTTGAATTTATTGATACTGTATTTAATTTTATATTTTTGGAATTATTTTTATAATTTTTGAAAAAATGTTTTTCCCATATTTTTAGACATAAATTACCCATTTTAGGGATTAGAAAAATAAAATTAAAAGTAAAAAAATGGTGAATGTGTTGGATTCAATGTTACTACATTTATTTGTAAATTTTTTGTGTTAATATTTTATTTTTTTCATATTTTTAAATTTTCTATCAATGATTTTCTTATTTTCGTGAATTTGATGTAACTATATTTATTTTTGAATTTTTGAAATTAATTTTATAATTTATTCATTTTTTTATTCATGAATTACCTAATTTAGGGATCTACCAAGAAAAAATAACAATGAATATTTTTTTGAATTGTTTAATTTGAGGTAACTATATTTATTTGTGAATTTTTGGGATCAATTTTATATTTTTCATAGTTATCCTAGTTTTATACATAAATTACTTATTTTCTATATTTATCGGAAAAATAAAATGTAAATTTCTTTTTGTTAAAATTATTGCATTTAAGGTTACTATATGTATCTATGAAATTTAGGCATTATTTTTATATTTTTCATACTTTTCGATGTTTTATTAATGAATTACTCATTTAGGATTAATCGAAAAAATCCAAATAATAGAAATAGATGAAACCTATTTTTTATCTATAAAATTTATTTTGAAAGTTAATGTGTGTTTTTACCTTGAAACATGCATATTTGGGTTGTAAGTATTAATTATTAATCTTTGGAAAAAATTATTTCTAGTCATCTATGTCAAAATAAATGCATCGGAATCAAAGATCCTCGTAGGCCACGCATCAGACATGTTATCTGGATATCAGCCAAGCAATGTCGGCCACCCAAAAGGCAACATAAGTCAAGGCCTGCATGCATGTGCTGTGGCATATGCACACTAGCGTAGGGCATTGACATGCACCCTCAACCAAGACATGTGTGATATGGGAAAACGAAGTCGGCCAACAAAGCAACATAAGTAAGGCGACATTGCTCAAAGACCTCCCATACTGATTGTGGCGTAATCACAAATCTTTGTCGACGTTGGTAGTGGACTTCCTACATTGGTCGTGATTCATTCACATTTCTTTGCCATTGTCGGGTGTTCAATGACCAACTCTCCCTTTCATTGCATATAACATCATCCAAGGCCTGCACACATCTGACATTACATCTGCGCATCTGGTAAGTGACATAATCCAATGGCATACGACTTTAAAAAGGCCTCCACTCATAGACGTTAAATGAGAGTATCTGGCAAGGAACGTCAGCCAATATTATGCGACATCAGCCAAAGCCTTATTGCATGAATGTTGCTTATGAACATTTGGCAAGAGACGTCTACCAAAGGGATGCAACATCAATTAAGGCTTGCATGCATCCGTCGTAGCCTATGGACATCGCTTAGTCGACGTTGATCGTGGACTTTCAGCATCGGCCGTGGTTTTTGCACATCGCTTAGTCATTGATGATTCTGGAATGCTAGAATCACCATCAATTTGCACAAAAGATTATGTCAACATTAGGAATTTCATGCCAATATTGTTTTTGGTCTTCCCATTATGGTTAGACGACGTCAGATGTAGTATACCAGAATTGCTTTTGGGGTGCACAAAATTATCATTTTACATTGGACATTGGCTGACAACTTCATCCGAAGCCAATAGACATTGTGTGTTGATGTCGAACGTGGCATGAAAACATATTCTGTTGCATTTGCACATCTCTCTATCAGTGTCGAACGTGGCCTTCTAGCATCCTCTGTAGCCTATAACAACTGGTTTGCTGAAATCGGTTGAGTCATGCCAGTATAGTTTGTAGCATGTGCATATTGGTGTATATATGTCGTCCAATTCCATAAAAATTAGATAAGGCCTACACACATCAAACGTGGCATGTAGACATCTAGAAAGCGATGTAAACCAATAGTATGAAACTTCAACATAGGCCAGCACAAACATACATGGCAAATATGCATGTAGAAAGATACGTCGTCCAATGGAATGCAACATCATCCAAGGAGTGCATACAAAAGCCATGTCATGTTCACATTGGTTGGGAAACTATACCTGTGGTCTAAGCGCATCGGCTAGGATTATCAGTTCTAGCTTGTGCGCATCAACAAAGGGATATTCGCTCATGGCAAGAAATAATAGTGAAGGTTTACAAGCATCAGCCATGTCGTCTGCGCATCAACTTAGAAACATTATTCGTGGCCTTCACGCATTGGGTAGGCATCATCGATTAATGGTTGGCAACATCATCCAAGGCTTGTATGCATTATTCATGGCGTATGTGCATACTATGGGCGACATTAGTCATGGCCTACATGCATTCGATAGGAGACGTCGGCCAACGACATGTACAACCAGTTAAGTTCTTCACGCATCTGACGTGGTTTGTGCACATCTGGAAAGCGTCATCAGACAATGACATACAACATCATAAAAGGCATGTACACATAACTCGTGGCGTGTATGGATAGACTTGGTGACATCGATGTTAGAAATAGAAGGCACATTTTGACAAGTCTCGTGTGCTTCGGGCAAGAGATGTGAGCCAGTGGCAGACAACATCAACCAAGGACTAAATGCATCTAGCATGACATTTGTGCTTCTGGCAAGCAACACAAGTCGATGGAATGCAAAGTCACTTAACTCTGAAAGCATTTGTCGGGCGTCTCTGTATTAGTTGGGAGACCTTTGAATCGGGCTACTTAAGGGAATATCATTCAAGGCATATGCCCTTCGGGCAAGCGACATTGGCCAATTACAAGAGGCATTGTCGAGGCAACATTGGTAGTAGACTGTCGTATCGACCCTGGTTTATGTTTATCTCTCAAATGACGTTAGGAATGGACCAGCCGTATAGGCCACAATACTCAGTAGTGGTCAGACATTTCCTTCCCCAATCGCCCTTTTCCTACGGGCAACGGCCTACGAAATTACCATGAGGGTTGTGGTTTGTGCACATCGCTTAGCCGTTATGGAGCATGGACTTCTCGCATCTTTCTTTGTGTGCAAAAAATGGTTAGGAAACATAAGGCGTTGCCTTTCCTCTTCGACTTTGGCCTACCCAATGATCAAAAAACGTCGCGCATTGCCTTCCGCTACCTCTCTTGGCCTGTACAATAGTCCGCCAACATCGAGCGTTTCTTTCCCACGTCATATTTGGCCTACACAATATTAAACCTATATTTGATGTGGCCTTCTCGCATCCACTTTGGCATGAACACAATGGAAAGACAACTTTGGACGTGTCATTCCTGAATCACCTTTCTACAACACACAAAAGTCAGCCTACGTAGGGCTTTCCTACCCGCATTGCCTTTAGTCTGCACAATATGGTCAGACAATGTTTGGAGTGGCGTGCCCGCGTTGACTTAGGCGTGCATAATATAGTCACCCATCGCTAGATGTGGTTTTCCTGCATCACCTTTGTCCTACACATAGTTCAACCAATATGGAACCAGGGTTACAGAAATTGTCTACATTCTACCCATAGCGGTCTACCAACGTTGAACATGGCCTGACAGCATCGTCTATAGACGTCCTATAAGCCTTACCACCATTATTCTTAGCCTGAAAAAATCAGTTTGCCGACATTGAATATGACTTTTAAGCATCGTTTGTAGCCTATATACATCATTTAGTAAATATCTTCCAACCACAAGCAGCATCAGCGAAGGACTGCATGCATTTGTCATGGCATGTGTGCATCTTGTAAAAGACATCGGCCAATGTAATTAAACTTCATCCAAGTCCGGCACGCATGGATGAGGAATGTTTTTATATTTAAAGCATCATTGGCAAAAGGTCTGCATCCACAGACAATGGATGTCTGTATTTTGAAAGTGAGAACGGCCAACGACATTCAACATCAGCCAAGCCATACAAGAATAAGATGTGTCGTGTGCACATAACCTAAATCACTTAAGTCATGGTCAAAGTTCATCGTATTGGTAACATTTGTTGTGATCTATGCACATTAACGAAGCCACATCGGTCAATCAAAAGAGGCAACACCCAAGTGACACAATCTGGAACCGTCTCATAGGTCCTAGCATGTACCCAATGCTCGGGTGACATAGCGCATTGACCAACCACATCACCCTGTAGTCGTCACACTTTTAATTGCTTCCTTTCCCTTTACCTACTTTTAAATGGCCAGCAAATTTAGGATGTGGGCTAGTAGCATCATTTTTAGCCTTCACATTGCTCAATCGATCTAACCCATTGACTGCGTACATTGGCAGTGGCTTTTGTAAATCAATCAACTATTGCAGGGCATGGATTCCCTACATCACTCTTGGCCTACAAACAACGGTTAAGAGACATCAAGCGTTGCCTTTCCCGATCGCCTTTGTCCATCTTACAACACTAAGCCACAGTCAGAGGTGGGCTTCTATCAACATCTATAGACAGAGAACATCAGTTTGTTCATATCAATCATTGCCTGCCAGTATCGCCTCTATCTTGCACACAACAGTTTACAGAGGTGTCCTTCTAGGATCGTCCATAGGCTGCACACATTTGTCTATTAATAATAATGTGGCCTTCCAACAACATGTGTATCCTTCACATATCAGTATGCAGATGTCGACAAACGGCTAACAACAACAATTAAGTTCTGCATGCAACTGGTATGGCATATGCCTATATGGCAATCAACGTAAGCCAATGGCATATGACTTCAGCCAAATATTGCATGCACATACGTGGAATGTGAGTATCTGGCATGAGACGTTAGACAATCACATGCAACATAAGCCAAAGGTTTCATGTGCGGACATGGCATTTGTGCATCTTGAAGCAACGTCGCCCAACTACATGCAGCCTCATCCCAAGCCTGCACACATTAGTCATGTCATGTGCACATTTATTGGGCGACATCAATACTTGTATGAGCACTTAGACTAGGCCACATTGACTTTGGCATGCGGTCATGGCCAAGAGACATGACAAAATAGGCGGCAGCAACAACCAAGGCATACACGCATAAGTCGTTTGTGTACACATCGATTCGGCAACATAAGTCTTTGTCATGTGCGCATTTGCCAGGAAACATCGGCCAATTACATAAAGTACCCGACAAGGCTTGCAGACATTGAATGTGTCATGTGAACATTAATTGGGCAACTAAAGCAATGGCCTGCATGCATCGGCTAAGCGATGTTGTCCTATTGCAAGTAGCATCATCCAAGGTCTTCACACATCTAACGTGGTTTTTGCATATCTTGCTAGAGATGCCGGACAACAACATGCGTCATCATCAAAGGGCCTGCATGAATTGGAGTGTCTTGGCATCGGCTAAGCAGTATCGATATCATCCAAAAACATGTATCCTCATCAAAGTCTGGTCGAGTTCGGGCAAGAGACATCAAACCAATGGCAGGGAGCATCAGCCAACACTTGTAATTATCTGACAAGGCATGTGATCATAAAGCAAGCTAAATTCACTAATAAAATGCAACATCTCTTAAAGCATGCATTCATCAGCCCTGCCTAGGTTACATTTGCATCGGCTGACGTTAGACAGTATAAGGAAACACTTATATGCTTTGGGAAAGTGACGTTAGTAAATAGCACGCAACAACTAGCAAGGCCTGCACACATCTATTGTGGTGTATGCGCATCGACTATTCGACATCAACCAAGGGCTAGTTGCATTAACTAAGGATTTCACGCTTCTATCATGGCGCATCTACATTGATGGGGTGAATCCTCATGCATCGGCCAGGCGACATCAGTAAATGAAAGCTAGAATCATTATGGTCTTCAAATTTGACAAAACATATGCACATTTGTAAAGAGACATTGGGTAATGAAATGCAACACCGTCAAATTCATACACACAACAATCGTGCCAGGACTACATCGACTGTGCTATATTTACATTGGCCAACATCAGGAAGCATCAGCCAAGGCCTGTGTGCTTTAGGAAAGTTACCTTTGACAACGATAGGCAGTATTAACAAATTCCTTCATGAAATAGTTATGGCTTGTGCACATTATCAAGGTGACATTGGCATGGCCAAATTACAATAATTTTAGAAAAGGCTAGTATATTTAAGTCAAACTTCATCAGCCAACGACAAGGGCATTCGCTAGACAACATTGGTTGTGTACTGCCACATCGGTCGAGGCCTATGCATATCGATCTGCAGACATATGGCATTGACCGTCTATATCGGCCTTGGACTATGCACATCACACAACGATACTCGATATTAGCTTTTTTGTATCACTCGTGGCCTGCATAAAATGGCCACCAAACTTTAGATATGTGATTCACTCATCGATCGTAGCCTAAAAAATTATCAGATGACGTCGCTCGTGACCTACCTACATCAATCATGGCTTATATATATCACTAAGACAAAATTGACCAATAGCAAGCAACATCAACTGTTTCTAGTGGGCATTGTATAAGTGAGTTAAACAATGGAATAGTACATTAGCCAAGGCCTATACATATGAGTCATGGTGAACCCGCATCGGTTGGGAGACATTTGTGTCATTCAACAATAGATAAAATCTTCTAGGACATGTGCGATTCGGGCAAGCGTCGTTGGCAAAGAAGAAGCGACATCGGTAAAGTTACATTAGTCATTAACTTCCCGCATCAGTCGTGGCTTGTGCATGTTTATCTATAATATTGACAGCAGACTCACAATATCATTAATGACTTTTGCGCATCTCTTTTGGGATGTGTAGATCAGTCAAATGAAAAGCAACAACATACAAGACCTATATGCATTCACCGTGACTTGTGTGAATTCACTCGGAAACATCAGTCCTTGCCGACCCATTAACAAGGAGAAATCGATAAATGCCACGCTATGTAATCCAATGCTTGCACGCATTAGTCATAGCTCTGTGTGCAATGACATGGAGACATCAGTCGTAGCCTACATATATCATCAAGGCGACATCAACAAATGAAATATAACATAAACCAAGTTCTTTATGCATCAAATGTGTTTTTTGCGCATCTAAAAAGAAACATCGTTCAATGTCACTAAATTTCATCAGAGACATGGACACATAACGTGTGGTGTGTGTTAATCGGCTGAGCGATATTGACTTCTACCAACAAAAGGTACCATCATCCAAGAATTTTTGTCTTTGGGAAAACAACGCCATCCAATTGCAGAAAGCATTCATAAAGGCATGCACACATCTGACATAACTAGAGCGCATATAGAAAGCGAAATTGGTCAATGGAATGTAGAATTAGGCAAGTCATCCAAGCATTTCTCATGGCGTGTGGACATCGGTTGGGCTACATATGGATTGGTCAATTCAGGCTGCATTAGCCAAGGCATGCCTCAGCCGTTGTTTGTGTACATTAGCATTGCGACGTCGGTGTATGAAACCAAAAGACTCCTTCCGCCAAGGACAGTGTGTTTTGGGGAAGTATCATTGGCAAATAGCAAGTGACATCGCCTAGATGATAATAATCGTCGACTACCTCATCAGTTGTGGACTACCGCATCAGTTATGGTCTACGCACGTTGCTCAGTTGATGTCCGGCGTGGTCTTGCAATATCAATCGTGGCTTGTGGTCATCTCTAAGTTTTTATCGATCTTGACGTTCCAGCATCACCTTTAGACTTAACACAATATACACCCGATGTTAAACGTGGGATAGCCGCATCGCATGTATCCTACACACTGCTTAGTTGACTTTTATCGTAGACTACGTACATCAGATCTGTTTTTGGACATTGCTAATTGAGCATCGACCAACGGAAGGCAACATCATCTGTAGGTAGTGCTAATCAGGCAAGTGTCATAGGCCAATGACAGGAAGAATCAACCAAGTCCTATAAGAATGAGCCATGGTGTGTGCACATTGACTGGGTTACATAAGTGTCGTGTAAGGATAAGAAGTATCTCTCATGAAATGTAGGCGTGAGGCAAGTGATGTTATCCAATAGCGACATATGTTGTTGAATGCCCACATAATCCGTTGCTTGTGCACATCGCTTATCCCACATTGACATTTGAATGTCCGCATCGATTGTTTCATGTGCACACGCTTAGTTATTGTCGGGCATGTACTACCCGTATCACTCTTCCCTTCACTGAATCGTCAGCAAACATCGGTTGTGGCTTACCCCCATCACCTTTAGTCGTGACAAACTGGCAGTCAACATCGACCATGGCGTGTTTGCATCACCTTTGGACATCCGCCAATGGTCATCTTACAACGGATGTGGGCTGCCTATATTGACTTTTGAACTCACATAATGGTCAGCCGACATCAAATGTTGGATGACACCATCTTCCTGCAACCTTCATATATTTGTTTTCGTAAATAGAATGGTTCTTAGCAGCGTCATCTATAGCTTGTACTCATCATTTTGTCGATATACAATGCGTCCTTAAAACATCATTCATAACTTTCGCACTTGAGTATGCAGACGTCAGATGTGGCCTTCCACCATTGTCTGTAGCCTTCACAGATTTGTTTGAAGATGTCAGCTAATGACTGGTTACATCAACCAAGTATTGCATGTATCTTACATGACGTGGTTGTAACTGACAACAGATGTTGGCCAATGACATGCATATTCAGCCATGGCCTGCAAGCACAAATGTGCAATATGCGTATTTCGCAAGATAAATTGGCCTATGTCATGTGGAATTCACAAGGGTGTCAATGCACAAATATGGCATGTGCGTTTATGGAAAGTGACATCGTTAACGACATGCCACATTCGCCAAGGGCTTATTGAATAGATCATACAATGTACACATCAACTAGGTGATTTTAACAGCGGTGTGAGCGTATCGGCTAGGCGACATCGGTGGTGGCCTACATGCATCAGAACATCTATATCAACTAACGAAAAGAAGCAATAGCACGTGTCTGCATGCATCACTTATAGTGTCCGGGAGTATTACGACAAGAATCTACACCTCCAACGAGACAGGCATCGTTGACCTCTTAGAGGTCATAGACAAGCCTACATACGTCATTCTTACTTAATCTAGGTTAATTTTAACAAAAAATTTCTACTTTTAGTTTTCTTATTTGATGATAAACATTTTTAACTTAACATCATAGGCATTCACAAAATAAACCATCTAATATAGATATAATCAAATGAAAGTAACAGTTCATAATTGCATTAAATGTATTCATGCCAAAACGACACCAATACAAAGTCTGAAATGAAAGTGGAAATAAACACTAGTTGAACATGCTCCACTACCTAAATCTTTCATCTAAGCTAGATAATAACCTAGAAATTCATGAATGCATGAGGACCTACCAAGTCCGGAAGAAAGCTCCACGTCCGGATAGATGCAACGTCAACCTGTAAGCTCTAGCATCTACCTATGCCTGCACCTAAAATTGTATAATTGAATGGGATTGGTAATCACTTGTACAAAGTATGGGTATATACAGGAATACAACAAGGACATGCATGAGTACGAATAACACTTTCCTAAAAACATTTTTATGGAATGAAAAATCAATGGAGTTGCAAAAATGTTATTAGGAAAGTTAGTGTGCTTTCCAATTTTTCATAAGGAAAGTCATGCCATGAGAATAACATGCATCATCATACTCATTATACTGCACTTAGTGCAAAACATCTTACACATAGAATATATCATTTTGCATATAGCACATAACATCTTACACATAGCACATATCATTTTGCATATAGCACATAAGGGATCAACATATGGGACCTCAACTAGAGAGCCTTCTTTAGCAAACAAAGAACCTGCTTCATTGATTCATACATACTTCACTTTATTTCGTTCATAGGCTAGTGTGAAAACCATCTATACCTATGATGTATACAAAGACTTTGATCGGGTTCATTGTGCAATGATCAAGAATGACCTTGTGTCATTACTTATGTTTAGATCACCTCGTGATTATCCTTCCCTAACACCTTTAGTATCATTCAGTTTATTATGTGCATTATTTGAGGCTGGCCTTATTCATCCATTGAGAACTTTAACTTTATCCGACATAGATCATGTGAGCATCATGAAATCCAGTGTCTCCCCCAAAGTGACAAAAAACATGCTACTGTACATGGGAATTTAAACCCACCAGAAGTTTATATTGGCAATATAGGTTCAAAGACTAGGAGATATAAGGAGACTCATACTTCTAATGCCAGACATTCTCATCTCATAAGATATACATGAACCTCTAACCTTCTAGAAGAAGCCATTACTACTCATAGCTAGTCTATCGGTGCTCACTATAAATTACTATTACATTCAACTCATAGATCACGAAAGCTAGCTTCTGGTATGAGGACATCATAGCTCAATAGATGAGTTCTCATCTCATTATTAGTATTAAGTATATATTATTCTCAATACTTTCATAAGAGTGTTTATAGAGAATAGTCTCTTCATTAACTTTACACTATCATAGGTTAGTACGTTTTGGTAATATTTTCTTATACTCAATTGAAATTGATCTCATTTTTCACATTTGCATCTGATCATGTTGTCACCACATGCATTAACATTAACACATTTTCTCTTCATAATTAGTCACCCTTTTTTACGTGAATGTTCATTTCATCATATGCCACTTCACTTAGTCAATTGTGTGTTTCACACTCTTACTTAATCCTTCTATGGTTTCATCATTTCAACATATAATATTCATTTCATTGTATTCCAGTGCACTTCGACATTTAGTGTGTTTTACACTGATACTTAACCCTTCTAGGGTTACATAATTTCATTACATACATCTTAGGTTAACTTATTTTTAAACGTATGCTAGACTTATAGGTCTATACATACAATCCTTGAGGCTTCATTCGTAGTTCATTTAAGTGGTACATATCTTCCTAAGATTATATGGTACAAGACTAATGCATCATGTATGTATTGCCAAGATCTCGATTTTGATCTATGTAGGCAACATTATTCTTGAACATTTAGTTCATGTATGACTTGTGTATCAATACGGAATTTGGGAAAGGGAACCCGGTTTAGAATCTCTTGGAAAACACTTACATTTTAAATTTAATTTATTTTGGTCAACACGGCATGGGGACCCAAGATCAAACCCCAACGACTTCATTTCCGTTTAATTTCTTTTCTTTAAATTTTCTCTTCCTTGGCCGAGGGGTTGTGGGATGTAACCCCCACAGCCCCTTTTATTTTAATTTCTTTTTCCTTAACTTTTTTGAGTTTATCATGAGTGTGTGGGTTCGAATCCCCACAACCTCACTTTATTTTTCAATTTAATCCATAAATTAGCCTAAGGGCGTGGGTTCGATTCCCACTCGCCTCAACATTTATTTTCTTTTAATTTCCTTAAGTCTGTCTGAGAGTTTGTGAGTTCAAATTCCACTCCTCTCATTTCTTATTGTCATGATTTCAATTTACAGACAATACCACGGTTCGAATCCCCCTCACTACAATATTTTTAAATAAATTATTTTCATGGTTTTTAATATGGTGATGTCATGGGTTCGACGCTTATTGACCTCACTTATTTTTCTTCATTTTTGATAACTTTTTAAAACATTTTAACTTGATCGAAATCCATCAATTTATGGCTGGAAATTTTGTAATTTTGCAGCATCTTTTTTTATTAAATTACACATAAGTTCTTAGAGAAATTTCATGGTGCCTGTATAACTTTTTAGGTGCATTTTCATGGATTCGTTTAGCCAATAGTTTCTCACTCAATTCATCCACATTACACTTCATATGAGAATCAGTATTTACCGAATAATTTGTAAATAAAATAAAAAGAACTAACAAGCCATTTTAAGTCCTAATCTGTGACAATAGTCAAAACAATACACCCAAACGCACGTAACTCCTGCTTTCAGAAAACATACATTGTCTTTCATACAATTTCAACCACACATTCATGAAAATAATAATAAAGAAAACACATTACATGACTAATATCTACCAGTAAACATACCCAACCTCCGAATAAATGGAAGCTAGTGTCAGGGACATGAAACGGGGAGAAATCTTATTTTTCGAATTAGAATATACTTAACCATAAGGGGTCTTTTGGGAAACAGACCAAGAGATAACATAACCTATACCATTTATGACTTTCAAACCTTGAAGATTCTTCCCAAACCTTTTCCAATACTCACGTCCAAAACCAACTTTCAACGTTGTTTTCAATTTTATGCATAAGACTTCTGCAGATTGTAAGCAGTAGACAACCTTTCCCTAATAACCCTTAGCTTATCTAAGGCCTCATGAATGATCTCTAGACCCAAGATGGTTTATTCTCAAACCTTGACTCGGCCAACTAGAGACCTAGATCTCCTACCCTAGAGTTCCTCAAACGGTGCCATACCAATTCTAGAGTGATAGCTATTATTATATGAGAATTCTATCAAAGATAGTTGGTCGTCCCAGCTGCCCCTGAAGTCAATCACATATGCCCATGTCCTACAATGTCTTAATGATGCGCTTTGTCTGCCCATCAGTATGAGAATGAAATGCAGTACTAACGTTCACCTGTGTGCGTAACCTCATCTTTAAGGATCTCCAGAAATGTGAAGTGAATTAAGCTCGTCTATCTGAAATGATATACAAAGGAATCACATGCCATCTCACAATCTCACCAACGTAGAGTTTCGCATAATCTTCATCTCTATAAGTAGAAATTAAAGGGATTAAGTTGGCAGACTTAGTCATCTTGTCCATAATAATCCATATGAAGTCATGTTGTCTCCTAGTCATCGGAAAAAGAACCACGAATTGCATATTAATGGCCTCCCATTTCAAAGTCGGAACCTCAATAATCTGAGTAAGACTACCAGATTTAAGATTTTCTGCCTTAACCTGTTGATAATTAGGATATTTTAGCCATATATTCTTTAAGGTCCTTCTTTATTCCGTCCCAACAATACATATGCTTAAGATCATAATATATCTTGGTGGAACCTGGATGTATGAAATATCTAGAACTATGGGCGTCTGAAATGATTCTGGTTCGTAAATCATCCTCATCAGTTACACATAGCCTGTTGTGGTACATAAGTATGCTATCATCCCAAAATAAAAGACTCATTCATCTTAACCAACATTGAGTCCTTCAGCTCTATCAATAGAGGATCAAGATGCTAACCCCTCTTCACTTCAACTAGTAAGGATGATTCAAAAATAGGATGAACTGAATGACACCCACTAGTAGAGTGAACAAACCGCACACCCATTATGGACATTCTATGTATATCTTTAACCAAATCCCTCTTCTTATTCTCAATGTGGGTTGTATATCCAATGCTCATCCTACTCAAAGCATCAGCTACAACATTATCCTTACCTAGATTGTAATAGACATTAATTTCATAGTCCTTAAACAGCTCCAATCATCTCCGCTGAAGTAGATTCAACTCTTTCTGTGTGCACACGTACTGGAGAGTCTTGTGTTCTGTAAACACATCCACATGCACCCCATACAAATAGTGCGTCCACAACTTCAATGCAAACACCACAACAACCAACTCCAGGACATGAGTGGGATAATTCTTTTCATGGACGTTGAGTTGTCTGGATGCATAAGCTATCACCTTACAACCCTTCATAAGAACACAACTAAAACAAACCCTAGGTGCATCACAATACATAGTGCAATTCTCACCACACTTAGGCAAAGTATGCACTGGGCTGAAGTGAGTCTATCATTGAGCTCCTTAAAATTCTTCTCACAAGCCTCCGTACATTCAAACTTTTCCTTCTTGTTAGTCAAAGTTGTTAGTGAGGCAGATATGGAAGAAAAACCCTCTACGAACCTGCGATAATAACCATCCAATCCCAAGAAGCTGCAATTATCTTTGGCTGTAAGAGGTTTTGGCCCGATCTTAACACAACTTTTGTTTTTTTGGGATATACCTTTAATCCTTTGTCGGACAAAACATAATCCAGGAAGGTCACTGATCTAAGCCAGAATTTAAAACTTGCTGAATTTTGCATAAAAGTTGTGTTTTCAAAGTACCTACAAGGTTATGCTCAAATGTTGTTCATGCTATTCCTTGGTCTTAGAGTAGATGACAATGTCATCAATGAATACTATGAAGAAGGTTTCAAGGTATTCATGGAAGACCCTATTCATGATATCCATAAACCCAGCAGGTGCATTCGTGAGAAGAAATGATATAACTAGGAACTCATAATGACCATAACGGGTACGAAAGGTTGTCGTTGGGATATATCAATCCCTAACACTGAGTTGATGGTACACTGAAAGAATATCAATCTTCTAGAAGAAACTAGACCCTTGGAGTTGGTTGAACAAGTCATCCATTTTAGGAAGTAGATACTTATTCTTGATAGTAACTTAGTTAAGCTGCCGATAATCGATACACCTTCTAAAGGTTCCATTTTTCTCTTTCACAAACAATACTGGAGCGCCCTAATGAGATATGCTCGACTGAATGAAACCCTTATGACTGATATCTTTTAACTGCATCTTCAACTCTTTGAATTTAGGGGGAGCCATTCTGTAAGGAGGAATTGAAAAAAGTTTAGTATCGAGTTCTAAGTCGATAATAAAGTCAATCTCTCATCGGTGAGGATCTCAAAAAAAATCTTCAAGGAATACATTTTGGAACTCATTTACAACAGGAAGTGAGTCTATATAAGGATCGTTGTGATATAAATCATTAACCGTCACAAGATGATAGAATAACCCCTTGGACATCATTTTATTGGCCTTAAGGTTCAAATCAAGGGAGTAGGATTACTGGAGTTGTACCCCTCCCAAACTAGGATCTTCGTTAATGAAACAGAATCTTACAACCCTACTACGGAAATCCATAGAAGCATAAAAACTATAATTTCAGTCTATAAAAAGAAAAACATCAAAATCATGCATGGGTAATTCAACAAAGTCCGCAGACATTGTCTTACCACATACAACTATTGGAAAATCTGTGTATGCTCTATTATTTCTTACATTTTCTCCCAAAGGTGTATTAACAATTATAGGATCATGCAGAACTTCAGGCAATATCTCAAAAATGAGAGCAAATGAAGGATCTACCATGGAAAAAGTACACCCTAGATCAAGTAAAGAATAAACAGAAGCTGAGAATACTTGCAGCATACTTGTCACCACATTAGCGGACTTCTCCTTCTTGTCCCTGCTCTTAATGGCATAGAACCTGTTCCTCTTAGGAGGCTCGGTTCCTGCTGCATCATGTAGATTTGGCCTAGACAAAGCATTACCTACAGCCTTAACTCAATTTTGTGAGCATTCCTTAACCATGTTCCTGCTCCTATCACAATCAAAGCAGACATTACTGCCCTTGCTGCACTCTCAACTGTGAGCACGGCCACAGTAAGCATAGTCCGTTCCAGGATTCTAAAACTCACCTACATTGCCCTTATTGGGATCGATTCTACCTCCTCTAGGTTATGTACTCCTCGGAATGTTAGAGTTCCCTGAAATTCTTTTCCCCTTTTACAATCATGGCTGCTCACTGATGCCAAAGTTATTCATTTTCCCCCATTGCTAGGACCTACTTGATCTTGAGGCTTAGGCCTCGTAGCATCACAAACACCTCTCTTCTTTTGGTTGCCCTCTTCCTGTTGGACATACACCATCAACCTGGAGAGGTCCATGTTATCGTGGATCATCATAGAAATGCACTCCTCCTCCAAATATCCATTGATTCTTGTAAGAAACATGCTCATCTCATCCCTGCGCTTATATACAAGGAATGTAACATTCCTGGACAGTTTAACACACTTCAAGGAATACTCCCTGACTGTCATGGATCCCTACTTAAGGTTGATAAAATCCTAAACCTTATCCTCTCTCATCTCTCTAGAGAGAATCTATCTAGAAAGGGTGTCATAAAAAGCTCTTAAGTGACCACAACTCTGCCCAAAACTCAGCTATGTGGCTACATCTTGCACCAAATCTATGCAACAACCTTGAGTTCATAGGAAGCCAACTCTGCTTTCTCAGTATTTGTGGACCCCATAGCCACTAAAATCTTATGCACCTCATGCTCAAACTCCTGAGGATCTCCAAAGTCATAGAACATCTATAAATAGAAGCATTCATTCTCGTATAGTCTATTAGCCTTTCAGCCATACTACGGACTGGTGAGTTCTCACTCTGAACATTCTGTCGGTGGACCTGGTAAGTCATGGCCTGGGCCTGCATAATAATGGCATGTGGAATCTGGTCCAGAGATTCCTGCACCTCATCATCAGTCAACCAAGCAAGGTTAACCGGCATAGCTACTCCTTTAGCTGGAGCCTGGAGTGGAACTTGATTGCCCCCAGCAACTACTCCTCATCATCTCTAACCAATGGTTCTCGCAGTATTCATTCTCTGAAAATAACAAGGATTCATGTTAGACACGCTCACAACATTCAGAAATCAGACATTACGAAAAGACACAATATGATCATAAGAAGGGAAATTTTCCTACCGATCATGCAGTCTCTAATCCAGGATAGTGGTGCACTTCACTACCATGACTTACAAACTACTTAATGTTTTTGATGTAAAATTATTATCCTCGGAATTAACCTAGTGCTATGATACAATCTTTTTGACGACTGGAATCTAGACCAAAGACGAGACCGGCGTCATTGACCTTTACAGAATTCAAACAAGCCTACATACGTCATTATTACTTCATGTAGGTTAATTTTAGAGGAAAATGTGAAATTTTTGTTTTCTTATTTCATGCTAAACATTTTAAACATTAAATCATAGGTTTTCACAAATCAACCATCTAATATAGATATAATCAAATGAAAAAAATATTTCATAATTTCCTTAAACGTATTAATTGCAAACACGACACCAATAGAAAGTCTGAAATAAAAGTAGAAAGAAACACTGGTGGAACATCCTCCACTATCTAAATCTTATATCTAAGATAGATAATAATTGAATACGTCCTCAAATGCATGAGGGCCTATCAAGTCTGAATGAAAGCTCCATGTCCAGATAGTTGCAACGTCAACCTGTAAGCTTTACCGCCCACCTATGCATGCACCTAATATTTTAGAATTGTATGGGATTAGTACACACATGTACTAAGTATGGATATATGCAAGAACACACCAAGGACATGAATGACTAAGAACAACACTTTCCTAACAACATTATTATGGAAAGTCAACTAAGTTGAATTGCCAATACGGAATAAGGAATGTTATTGAACTTCCCAAATTTCGATTAGGAAAGTTATGCCATGTTAGTAACACACATCTTCATACTTATCATACTACGCACAGCACATAACATTTTACACATAACACATATTGTTTTACATATATCACATAACATCTTACTCATAACACATATCGTTTTGCATATAGCATATAACATCATTCATGACATTTGTTCATATACCATGAGACCTTGGAATCATGAACTTGACATTAAGACTTCCCAAAATGAGGGCTCAAAATATTGAATCTGAACTAGGGAGCCTTCTTTAGAAAACACTGAGTCTGCTTCATTCATTCATACGTATTTTAGTTTATTACTTTCATAGGCTAGTGTGAACACCAGTTATACCTTGGATATAGTTTAAAACTTTCATCGAGTTTTCATTGCAATGATCAAGAATGACCTAGTGTCGTTGCTTATGTATAGCTCCCGTCTTGATTATCCTACCCTAACACCTTTGGTATCATTCATTTTATTATGTGCATCATTTGAGGTTGCCCTCATTCAGTCATTGGGAACTTTAACATTAACCGACATAGATAATGTGTGCATCATGAAATCCAGTGTCTCCCCAACACCGAAAAGATATGGAATCACCGGCTGAAGTGACCCTAAACATGCTAGCGTACATGGGATTTAAACCATGCCTGATCCCTATATTGGTAGTATAGGTTCAAAGACTAGGAAATATAAGAAGACTCATGTTCGGCATGCCGAACAGTCTAATCTCATGAGATTTACGTGAACCTCTGCCCTTCAAGAAACAAGGTATCACTGCTCATAGCTAGTCTATCGATGCTCATTATAAAGTTACATTACATTTAACTCATACGTTAGAGAAGCTGGATTCTAGTATGAGGACATCATAGTTCAATGTATGATTTCTCATCTCATCATTAGTATTAAGTATACATTATTCTCAGAACATTCATTATAGTGTTCATAGAGACTGGTCTGTTCCTTAACTTTTCACTCTTATAGGTGAGCACGTTTTGGTAACATTTACTCAGGTCTCATTTGAGATTGCTCTCATCTTTCATATTTGCCTCTAATCATGTTTTCACCAAATTCATTAACATTAACACATTTACTCTTCATAATTACTTACCCCTTTCTAAGTGAATGTTCATTTCATCATATGCCACTGCACTTGGCAATTTGTGTGTTTCACACTCTTAATTAACCTATCTAGGCTTTAATCATTTCATTGAATAATATGCATTTCATCGTATGCCAACTCACTAGGTTATTAAGTGTGTTTTACACTAATACTTAACCATTCTAGTGTTACATCATTTTGTTACATATATCTTAGGTTCACATATTTTTAAATGTATACGAGACTTATAGGTCTATACATACAAACCATGAGGCTTCAATCTTTGTTCGTTCAAGTGATTTATATCTTCCTAAGATTATGTGGTACAAGACTTATGCATCTTGTATGTATGCCAAGATATCGATTTCTATCTAAGTAGGCAACATTAGTCTTGAACATTCAATTCATGTGTTACTTATGTATCAATACGAAATTTGGGCAAGGGAACTAAGTTTTGAATCCCTTGGACAACACATACATTTTTAATTTATTTTCTTTTGGTCAAAATGGCCTGGAGACCCAAGATCAAGCCCCAATGCATTCATTTTCTTTTAATTTCTTTTCATTAAATTTTCTCTTTCTTGGCATAGGGGTTGTGGAATCGAACCCCCACAGCCTCATTTATTTTAATTTCTTTTTACTTAACTTTATTGAATTGACCATCAGGTATCCCCACAACCTTACTTTATTTTTTTCTTTAATCCCTAAATAAGCCTAGAGTTCGTGATTCTATTCCCACACGCCTCAGCATTTATTTTCTTTTAATTTCCTTAAGTTTGTCTGAGTGGTTGTGAGTTCAAATCCAACTCCTCTCATTTCTTATTTTCATGATTTCATTCTCTAGCCAAGACCAAAGTTCAAATCCCCCACGCCACTGTACGTTTAACTCACTTATTTAGTTTTCAACATGGTGAGGTCATTGGTTCGATCCACAGTGACCTCACTTATTTTTCTTCATTTTTCACAACATTTTAAAACATTTTAATTTGAAAAAAAGTCATCAACTTATGGCTGGAAATTTTGTAATTTTTAAGAATCTTTTTCATCAATTTACACATTAGTTCCTTGGGAAATTGCATGCTTCTTTAGAACGTTTAAGGTGCATTTTCATGGATTCGTTTACCCAAGAGTTTCTAACTCAATTAAGCCACCTTACACTTCATATGAGCATCAAGATTTACATAAACATTTGTACATAAAATACTAAGAAATAACATGCCATTCCAAGTCCTAATCTGTGATCAATAGTTATGGCAATACACCCAAACACACGTATGTCATTTCATCAGAAAACATAGATTATCATTCATACAACTTCAAACAGACATTCATTAACATATTCATCAATAAAACACATACATGCCTAATTTAACTAGAAAACATACACAACCTATGAATCAACGGGATCTAGTGACAACGAAATGCAACGGGGAACAATCGTAGTTTTCGGATTAGAATATATTGAACCTGAAGAAGTCTCTTGGGAAAGGAACCAAAAGAGAAGAGAACCCATACCTTTTATGAAATTCAAACCTTGAATTTTCTGCCCAAACCTTCTCAAACACTCATGCCCAAAACAAAGTTTCAACATTAATCATTCAACGGAAAACCCTCTGTTTACCTAACATACTTTGCTTAGGGTTTGATTTTATTTTTCGTTGTTAGTTCTTCTACTCTAAAGAACTTTGGTAAATTTTCTATTCTTGTACATTATTTTGTCATAGAGAACGTGAAGGACAATGATAGAGACTTGGCAGAGAGATGAGCGAGAGACATGAGAGTTTTCTTAGACTTAGGAGTCTTGTTAAAAAATCCATTAAATAATAAATATTTTTAAATTACATTAATTTACCATCTTAAGTAAAAAAGAATTTAAATCATTGCTTCCACCTAGTTCGAACCAGCGTGGAGCAAGACTTCACTCTAGGAGTCAATGTTTTTCCCTCTCTCCAAAAACCGCCTTCCACATTAGTAGTTAAATAATTAATTATATATTTAGGGTAGTTACGATACAGCCCTTATCTTGGAAAAAGACTTTTTTAAACCTAGACCCTCTAGACCTAAGATATTCCATTTTTAAGTACGATAAAGACTCATTCGACTAAATTTTTCTATGCGGGAGTCATACATGGATGGAACCAGACTTTTTTGGGTCAAATAACTCCTCAAGTTAATTTTCCTTGTTGTATCAGGGGTTGAGAGGTCTTATTCTACGCGCATCAATCCGTGTGAACCCGGTGTAATCGTAGGCATTCTAGACACTTTAAGCATTATTTGGCATATCAATTTTTAGGGTTGTTACAGGGAGTCGACTCGGTGACATTTTTCATGAACTTCACTCATCAGCAATGTGATATCGATCAATGAAGGGAAATATCAGTCAAGGCTTGCACACATCAGTCATTGCATAGACACATCAATTAGGCAAGATCTAGGTGACATCGATGTATGCCAATGGCACTAACCATAAGCAAAGTCTTTTGCACAACAGGAAAGCAACATCTTCCAATGACAACCAGCATCATACAAGGCCTACATACATCTAACATGTCATATGCACATCTAGAAAGCAAAGTTTTGCAATGAGATATACGATCTACAATGTCTTGGATGCGTTGCTCGTGGCGTGTTTGAATTGGTTAAGAGAAATATATATCGTCCAATGTAAGTCAGTGTAAGGCATAGCATCTGCTCTTAGGCCAAGCGATGTTGGCCAAATTGAGAAATTATCACTCATTTCATGCACGCATCAGCCGGTACGTGTTCATATCCACAGGGCGAGATCAATGTCAACCAAACGAAGGAAGGATCATCCAAACCTAGTGTAATTGAGTCAAACAATATCAATAAATATCAAGCGGCTTCATCTGGGAGATATTGGTCGTGGACAGCCACATAAGCATTGTTATTTCACATCGTTGTAGGCTAATAAAGTTTTCATTGGTCGTAGCCTACAAATTTATCAACCTACTTCGGTCGTGGATTTCCCGAATATGTCATGGCATTTTCACATCACTCAATTGTCATCATGTTTGGACGGTAACACCCTAAAATGAAATAAGGTTAACTTGAGCTTTGTGAATGTTTCTTATTTACTTGTGTGCTAGCATGAGTTACTTTGATGTTTTTAGGAACTGTATTTAGTTTGGTTATGTTTGGCGGTCAAACGTCAAAAAATGACCATGACGTTCGGAAGGTGATCCTTAGAAAGTGCTTGTGTGTTCTCATGTATTTGATTTAGCTTACGTGTTCATTTTTTTAAAAAAAATACGTGTGAGATATTCTTAAGACATAGATGACTATTTTAGGAGGATAAGCAACTGGTACGACTGCTCATAGGACCCACGAGGGGTCTTAGAAGAGGACCCAATATCTAGGCAGAAAATCCAAAAGATGCACAAAACCAGCGCCAAACGACGGAGGTAGTCGACGCCCCGATGTATAGGGGCATAGGTTCGGACTTTGTTTTAGGGTCTCAACCCTCCTCTATACAGCAATTGACACAAATGACGCCTAGTAGCGTGGTCCATCATTGAATTGACACCCCCTTGCTTGGGTCCATCAATGGTGGTCCTACAAAAGCTATGGGACACGCTTTTTATCTCGGGATTTTCTTTCAATTTACCTTATGTATTTTTGGAACCTAATAATATCTTCTTAGGGTCTTTTAGTTATATTAAGTATCTCAAACCCTAAGACTTAATTTTAGATTTATTTCCTAAAAACAAAACCCTTCCCTCATAAAAAAACTCTCTCAAGATTCCATACCAGTAGGGAGTCAACAAGGAATTACGAGTGTTGTTTGGTGGTCGTTTATTCATAAAATATCTGTAGGGTTTCATCTATTTGATATATGGTAGCCATCCTTGAACTCTCTTCCATTCAACGAGTCCTTTCAAATAAATTTTTAAAAGGGCTTTTCTACCATATTTTCTTTTATATTTACCACTAAATATTTTTATTTCATGAAGTACTTTTAAATTATTAAAATATGTTATTTCTAATGTTAGTTAATGATTTTAATGCTGAAACTTCACTAAAAATATGTTAAAGGTTTTTTTTATCAATTTTTGGCTAAAGGAATGGGTTGAATGATTATTATTTTTGTAGTCATTGAGATTTCATTTTCTTTTGTTGATATTGATGTTCATCTACTACCCTAAGGGGTATATAATGATTAAATGTTGAGACATATAATGTAGGTGATGGAATGTTGGATAAAGGGTGAGGTTGTTATGTCCATGAACATTATTTATGAATTGCCCTTGAGTGTTACGATCCACCTTCTTGATGGCGGTGTTTACTCGAATTGTATGAATGTGAAGTTACTTATGTATTGTGAAAGATTCCGTGAAGACAAATTATGTGAAGTAAAATTAGAGTGATTTTATTCTTGTTAAGGTGGCCTATAAAGCTTATTATGAGAAGTTTGTTAGAGACTATGCCTAAATAGCATAAATAATTATCTGCAGCATGTAAAGTGTGTAATGTTATTAATGAAGGTCTAAGCATGTATATAACTCAATGTAAATTAAATGATTGTTATAAGTAAGGAGTGTTCACATGTACAAACACTCACACTTGAAATGAATGGATGCATGAAGCTTAGTTAAGTCAAAATGGGATTTTTGGGTGAACTCTCTTTGTGAGTTGAGAAGAAGTTTCTAGTAGTAACGTCACTGCATGCTAAGATCATTGTAGAATAGTTCAGAGGATAAATGCCCTTAGTGAGTTGAGATGTTGTTTTAAATATTTATCCTTAGCCTCTAGTTTATACTATTCAGAATCGGTGGGCAATTATGCTTAGTACTGAGTGGATATGAAGAAGGGGTGGTTACACTTCAAGAGTTTATGTTGTATTCAAATGTACCTCTTGAGATGAGTACCCCTCGTTAGTAGAAAATGAGTTACTTAGTAGCAATCTCCTCACCTCTTAACTATGCGCCCATACAGGTGTAGCTATTGGGAAATCCATGTAAAATCATAGAGAATGACCATAATCTAAGCAAATGAGGATCCCTCATCTGATAAGAATTAATATCGGTATTCCATATTTATGTCTCATGGTCTATGTCATTTTCGATAACCCCCACAAAAGTAATGAAAGTACTAAGTCTTCTAGTATAGTGTACTACATAGGGTAGGTGTTGGAATGAGATTCCATCTATTCATTGCACTAATTAGGCATTACGAAAGGGAAGTCTTGGTGTGTCTTATATGAATTGAATGGGCAATGTATTCAAAAACAGCGTACCACTCAGGATATGTAGTGGAATGGGACGCAATCTATTCATTGCACTAAGTAGTAATTCTGAAAGGGAAATATTAATGTGTCTTATACGAATTGAATAATCTAAGTCTTCTAAAAGAGTGTACTACTGAGGAAAGGTGGTGGAATAGGAAGTCTTCTATTTATTGCACCAAGTAGGCATTCGAAAATGGATGTCTTTGTATGTCTTATATGAAATGAATAGCTAAGTCTTCTAAAAGACTGTACTACAAAGTGTAGGTGGTGGTACAAGACGCCATCTACATATTGCATTAAGTAGGCATTCCTTAAGGGAAGTCTTTGAGTTTTCTTCTAATGTCTTGTGATTGAGTCGGGACTTTTTCTCCCGAGCTGAGTAAGCCTATAATTTATTATGTTGGGGATCACCTAGGTGTGTATTGAAGGAGGTCTATGGGTGTTCCTTCATGTATTACCTTGGTGAGTCTTAGGATAACCTAGTTTTGGGGAAACTCCCACGAGAACAAGTTCACTTGCTCTTGCCTTGATTTTGGGAGTACACTATAAATTGGTCCTTCTCGTTAAAATTATGAAAGTTCTTCTCTAAGTGTTGAATAATGATTCTTATGTTGTTTGTCTTCTTTATTCATGAAGGTTTTTATTATTTTACATGGAAGTGTATTTATACTAATATGTACCTTCTTGCATGTTTTTTTGCATATGTCATACTTAGTACATTTTTTTGTACTAACCCATACTTTCTATACTCTATAAGTATTGGTTTGGAAGCAGGGAGAAGTCTAGAAGGCAAACCTTTGGAAATGTACTCCCTCAAGACTTTATATCCTCAAATATTCGAGGAAATAATAAACGTTTCTTAGTTTTTGTTATTAAGACTTATGATGTATTTCTGAAAAATGTAAAGGTCCGTCTTCCTAATATACTATGTCGTGTTCTTTTGTTTGTCTTGTGATGATCAGAGTTTCCTTGTATTTATGAAAGAATTCCTTTTTATATTAGATATCGTGAAAGTTTTTAATTTTGCACTACTTTTCATCTTATGTAATGAATAATAATTAATGGGCTTGTATAAGGCCCCAAGTTTCATGTACGCCTTGTCCTTATCTAAGGGTGCTCCATAACTTCTATGGAGTACTCTCGGGTTGTGACAAACTTGGTTTTAGAACATATGGTCATGGGAAATAGTTTTGGGTCTAAAGTTTGAAAAGCCACATCTAGTAAAGTATTGTTCATATGTGTGAGTTGCGAAATATACATAGACAAGAGCTTATAAGATGATAGAAATTTTATTTTCTTCCCCATTCTAATGTCGCGCCTTAGAGTTGTGTTCTATAAGATGTCTCTCTCAACCTATTCTCTTTGTGTTTCTAATACATGAATACAAGGAGATCAACCACTAGAAGGGAGGAAGAAGGTGTATCTAATGAAATTATCCCTCCCTACATTTACCAAGTTCCTAAGTTGTTCTAGTGGGATAAAATAACGAGGTTGCCCTTCAAGGAATTCATGTTTGTCCTGAACTTCAAGAGCCTCAAGTGCCAAATATACCCACTATAACTCAATCTCCTTTTGTTTAAGGGGACATGAATTATGCGTAGTTGAGGGTTGCCCTCACTAATTTGACCCAAATCATGACGGATTAAGCTCATGTCGTCAATAATCACTTTGTTTACCAAGCTAATCATAGAGATGGACCTAAAACTAATGCTATTATTCCCGCTTCTAGAATTAAGGATTTCATGAGGATGAGCCCTCTTAATTTTCATGGTATTAAGGTTGATGAATATCCACAAGGTTTCATAAATGAGGTGTTCAAAGTGGTGGATTTTATAGGTGTGACTCCTAGGTAGATAGCGGATCTAGCCTCTTACCTACTCATAGATGTGGCTTATATGTGGTTTAAGCAATGGAGGGATGAGAGACCCTTGAGAGATGGTCTGGTAGAATGGGAGGTGTTCAATGAAAATTTCCTAGGTAGGTTCTTTTCCTTTGAGTGGAGAGAGAAGAATATGGTTTAATTCATGAATCTTCGTCAGGGAGAATGAATGTGTAAGACTACTCCCTTAAATTCACCCAACTCTCTAAGTATGCTCTAATCATGGTATGAAACCCTAGTGCTAGGATGACAAATTTTTAATGGGAGTGTCTAGCTTGTATGAAAAAGAGTGTCATAGAGCAATGCTTTTTAATGACATGGATATCTCTAGGCTCATAGTGTATCATCAACAAATTGAGGATTCCAAAATTAGGGAGAGAAGGCAAGAGGGTAAGAGGCCTAGGTCGGATGATTCTAGTCACCAAAAAACTAAGAGGAGGTTCTTTTGCCAATAGTCTTCAATGGGAAACAAGGATAGGGATCCAAACCAACATTCTCAGGGAGGTGGCCATATTTTCGAGAGGACTAGTTGTCCTTCTTGTTGGAAGCAACTTTTGGGTACGTGTCTGGCTGGAACAAATGTTTTTTTGGTTGTGATAGTCAAAGCCAAAATATGAGGGAATGCCCTATCATCAAGGCAAATTTTAAAGAGTTCAATCAATCTCCTCAAAGTGGTGTAGATACATATGTTCCAAAGAAGTATCATCCCTATGGAATTGCAGCTACGAAACAGAACTAATACAAAGTTGATAGTCCAGGTATTTCATAACCCTCTATGGTTTTTCTGTTTATTCATAAGATGAATTTCTATGGTTTTATACTTCATATAATCATGACTTCTTGATTAATTTCTTAAAGAATGAATTTTTGAAATACGAGCATGTTTCAGTGTGTTACAGTGATGCTTACTGTGAAATTTTTCATTTTTGAAAAAAAGTTGTGTTGTGTTGAATTGTAGTTTGAATTTGTGCAAAAGTGTTGTATATGAGCATGTATAATTTTGGAGAAGTTCTTTACTCCACAAATGAAGAATAACGGTTAATTTTGAAATGTGAAAGTTGTTACAAAATATTTGTGTTGCAAAGTGTGTAAAATGTGAAATTTTGCTCCTTCTTTGTTGGTGAATTTACTACCAATGTTTGATCCTGATTTTAATGTGTTATGTTATTCTAATTGAGTCCTTGATGGTCTTAAAGAGTTTAATATCATTCAATAATGAATGTTATTCCAATTGAACGGAAATATAACACCTTTAAATGAAGTTAGGTTAACTAGAGCTTCGTGAATGTATCTTGAGTTAATTTTATGCTTAAATGAGTTACATTGATGTTTTTATGAAATGTGTGATGTTTTGTTAAGTGTTGAGGTGAAACGTCAAAGAATGTCCATGACGTTTTGAAGGTGAGTCTTAAAAAATGTTTGTGTGTTCTCATGTATTTGAGTGAGTTTTAAGAGTTTGTTTTTTTGAAATTGGTGTGAGATTTTCTTAAGAACTAGACAACAATGTTTACGGGTTTAACGTTCGGGTACAACCCCACCTAGGGACCACAAGGTTCCCTAGTAGAGGCCCCTAACGTGTAAGCAGAACCAACCAAAAGTTCCCAAAACGACAGAGTCCATCAACGCACCTTAAGTTAATTGACGTCCCATCATCTGGGGGACTAGGTTGGGAATTAGTGTTGGGGGATCTACCCTCCACTATACCTCTGCAGAGCCAAACGACGACAGAAGCATGGGACAAAGTTCAATCAACTCCCTGGTGCTTGTGTCCGTCGATGGTGGTTCTGCAAAAGTTGTGAGACAAGCTTCCTAGCTTTGGGTATTTGTGTAAATTCACCCCAAGTCTTTTCGGAACCTTTGAAGATATTATTAGGATGTTTTTGGTATATTAAGGTGTCTAAAACTCTAAGACCTAATTTTAGACTTCATTTCCTAAAACATAAAACCATTTCCTCATAAAAAAACTCTTTCAAGACTCCCTAGAAGCTAGAAATGAAGAAGGGACTAGGAGGGTTGTTTGATTGTCGTTTCTATATAAAAAGTCAATGTTTGTTTCATCTGATTGATGTATCGTAGGCATCCTTGGACTCTCTTCCATTAAACTAGTCCTTTCTATTAGATTTTCAAAAGGGGTTTTTAAACCTAACTTCTTCTATGTTTAACTCTAAATATGAGTCTTGCATGAAAACGTTTCAAATAAAATGTTTCTAATGATAGTTGATGATTTTAAGGCTAAAACATGCATGAACACATGGTAAAGGTTTTGATCAATTTTTGGCATAAGGAGTGGTTTGAATGAGCATGATTTTTGTTGTCTTAGAGCTTTTAAATCTATTGATATTGATATTTAGCCATTTCTCTAATGGATATATTTTGAGTAAAATACTATAAGTGATAGAATCTTGGATAAAGGGTAAGTTTGTTATGTTGATTATCTTTATTTATGAACTGCTCTTGAATGGTATGCTCCACCTTCTTGGTGGAGGTGTTTACTTGAATTGTATGAATGTGAAGTTACTTGTGTATTATGAATGAGGCCTTGAAAGCATATTATGTGAAGTAAGATGACTGTGATGTTATTCATGTAAATGTGACTTATGAGGCTTATTATGAGAATTATATCAAAAATTTTATCTAAATGACTATGTGAAGCATGTTATAGTGTGTAATCTGATAAATGAATGTCAAAGATTGCATAGAACTCAATGTAAATGAAATGATGTTTATAAGTAAGGATTTTTCACATGTACGCACACTTACACTTGAATGGATTAATTAATGAAGCTATTTTAAGTCAAAAGGAGAGTTTTAGGGTGAAGACTCTTTGTGAGTTAAGATGAAGTGTTTAATACAAAACTCACTACATGGTAAGATCTTGCAAAGATAGGTCAGAGGATGAATGCCCTTCGTGAGTGCAGATATAGCGTTCACTAGTTATCCTTAACCTATATTTTATAATCTTGAAAATTTGTGGGTAATTATGTTTAGCACTGAGAGGTTATGAACAAGGGGTGGTTATATTTCGTGAGTTGAGATGTTATTTTCGAATATACCTCTTGAGATGAGTGCTCGTCGTTAGTAGAGAATGAGTTACTTAGTATCAATGTCCTTATCCGTTAAGTATGCACCCGCATAGGTGTAGTTATTGTAAAATCCATGTAAAAGCAAAGAGAATTACCTTACTCTAGGAAAATGAGGATCCCTTATCTGATAAGAGTTAATATCGGGATTCTATGTCCACCTCTCGTGGTCTTTATTGTTTAAGATAAGCCCCACAAAAGTAATTAAATTACTAAGTCTTCTAGAAAAGTGTAGTACATAGGGTAGGTGGTGGAATAAGACGACATTTATTCATTGCACTATGTAGGCATTCATAAAGGGAAGTCATGGTGTGTCTTATATGGATTGAGTGAGCTAAGTCTTCTAAAAGAGTTACTACTTAAGATAGGTAGTGGAATGGGACGCCATATATTCAATACACTAAGTAGGCATTCTGAAAGGGATTTCTTGGTGTGTCTTATATGAATTGAATGAGATAAGTTTTCTGAAAGAGTGTACTTGTTAAGAGAGGTGGTGGAATGAGACAACATCTATTCATTGCACCAAGTAGGCATTCCGAAAAGGAAGTCTTGGTGTGTCTTATATGAATTGAATGAGTTATGTCTTCTAAAAGAGTGTACTACTTAGGGTAGCTGGTGGTATGAAACGCCATCTACTGATTGCACTAAGTAGGCATTCCGAAAGGGAAGTCTTTGAGTGTTCTTCTAATGTCATGTAATTGAGTGGAGACTTGTTCTACTGAGCTGTGTAAACCTATAATGATTAGTCATGGGTATAACCTAGGTGTCTATTCAAGGAGGTATATGGGATTTTCCTTCATGTCTTACCTTGGTGAGTCTTACGATATACTAGTTTTAGGTAAACTCCGACAGAAATGAGTTCACTCTCTCTTTGAAATCCTTATCTAAATGTTAAATGATGATTCTTATGTTGTTTTTCTTCTATATTCATGAAGGTTTTACTCAATTGGCATTAAAGTGTATTTATACTAAAATGTCCATTTTTGCATTTTTTCATATGTCATATACTTAGTTCATTGTTTTGTTTTAACCACATACTTTTATAAACATTATAAGTATAGTTTTGGAAGCAAGGAGAAGAATAGAAGGGAAAGCGTGCGAAATCTACCGTCTCAAGACTTCGTATGTCTTCATAAATTTGATGACATAGTCTATGTTTCATAGTCTTTGTTATTAATATTTATTATGTATTTCTTTCAAGTATAAAGGGCCGTGTCCTTAAGATATTTTGTCGTGTCTTTATGTTTAGGTAGTGACGTTGAGACATTCTTTGTATTTATGAATGAAATTCTTTTCGTATTAAATGTCTTGAAAAGTTTTAATTCTGCACCACTTTTCATGTCTTATGTAATGAAGAATAGTAAAAGGGCTTGTATAAGACCACAAAGGGTCAAGTACGCCTTGTCCCGATCCAAGGGTTTTTCCTAACTTCTAGGGGGTACTCTCGGGTCGTTACATTGACTGCTTCGATCTCCCTTGTCCCGTAAACAATTGTTAGGGAACATTGGGTGTTGAATGCGCCCATAAACTTTTTACCAAAAAAACAATCAGTCCAGCTTACATCGGGCTTGGCCTTCTTACTTCTCCTTAGGCCTACACACAACAATTTTCCAACGTCGGACGTTGCCTTCCCACTTTGCCTTTGGATATTTCACAGTGGTGAGTCGACGTTAGACAAGGCCTGGCCACATCCCTTTTGGCCTGCACATAATAGCTAGTTGACATTGGACGTGGGCTACACCTATCATCTGTAGAGTACACATATCAATTAGTTGATGTAGGCCATTTCTTCAAGCATCACCGGTATCCTGCACATATTGATTTGCCGACGTCGGACGTGTTCAGCAATCATAGTTTCTAGCCTACATATATCGGTTTGCCTACGTAAGGTATGACCTAGCACATTCCCTGTGGCTTACACACTTCGATCAGGAGACGTTGGACTTGACTACCAACATAATTTGTTGCTTGCACTTATTAGACGAGCGACGTCCAACATCATTTATTTGTGAATTTTTGGAGTGAATTTTATAATTTTTATATGTCCTCACTATTTTCTATTACTAAATTACACATTTTAAAGATTTATAGAACAAAAATATATATTAAAAAATTGTTAAATTTTTTTAATCTAATATTGTTTTATTTATTTGTGAATTGTTGGCGTTAATTTTATACTTTTTATTCATGAATTACACATTTTAATGATTTCTGAACTATAATATAAAGTAAAAAGAATGTTGAAAGTGTCTAATTCAATTTTACTATATTTATCTGTGATTTTTTGGCATTAATTTTTATTTTTTCATATTTTTCCTATTTTCTATTAATGAATTACCTATTTTCGGGATTACCATTAGCCAAGGAATGTATGTTTTAGCAAAGTTTCATCGTCCATCGGCAAGTGGCATTCGCTAGACGACATTGGCTGTGGACTGCCTCATTGGTCAAGGCCTGTGCACATTGCTCGATTGATGTTGGGCATGGACTGATCGAATCCTCCTTGGTCATTGTACGTCAGTCACTGGTAATCGATCTTGGACTTTCCACACCATCCTTGGAATGCACACAACGGCATGCTAACGTCAGATGTGTTTTGCCCTCATCAGTCGTAGCCTACACATTTCTCAAATTACGTCGCTCGTGAATTGCCTTCATCAGCCATTCATTGTGCATACCTCTAAGATGACATCGACCAATGTAAGACATCATCATCTACTTCTAGTGTGCATTGGGAAAGTGACGTTAGACAATGAAATGCAGCATTAGCCAAGGCCTATAAACATGAGTTATGCTGTGCGCGACATCGGCGTTAGGCAACCACAGACTGCTCTATTAGTGCATGTGCACTTCAGAAAAGTGACTTCGGGCAACCAAAAACGTCATCATCTAGGCGACATTAATCATTAACTGCCCACATTGGTTGTGTCTTGTGCATGTTTCTCTGTAATATTTACCATGGATTGACACCATCGCTTTTGGCTTGACCGCATTACTCAGTCACTTTAGAGCATGGACTACTACATATCCTTTTCTTGCACACAATAAATAGTCAGCATCGTCCATTGACAGGCCGCATTGCCTCTAGCCTACATAGAAAGGTCAATCGATCTCGGACACTGAATGCCAACATAGATTTTTCCTGAACACAATAGTCACCCGACGTGGGACATTTTCTTCCCACATTTAGTTTGGCATGCACACAATTATCAAACGACATTTAATGTGGGCTACCACTATCGGCCGAAGCCTCCACACATCAGTCTAGGGACGTTTAACGGTGCATGACAACATATTTTATAGCCAGTAAACAACAGTATGTCGACGTGGATTGTGGACTTCAAACATTGTATGTAGCGTATGTAGCTCAGTATACTAATGTAGAACGTGTCTTGCAAATATTGTACATAGGCTACAAACAGTTGTCTGCTGATGTCGGACAATGAGAGGTAGTATCACCCAAGTCCTACATGCATGGGACATGGCATGGATGCATATGGAAAGGGACGTTGGCCAATGGCATCTGGCTTAAGCTAATGATTGCAAGAACAAAGGTGGAATGTGCGTATCTCAAAAGAGACTTCAGATAATGGCATGTTGTATCTGCAAAGACCTGCATATACAGATGTGGCATGTGCGCATCTGGCAAGAGATTTCGTCCAATAACATGAAACATCAACCACGGACTTAACGCATCAGCCATGTCATGTGCACATAAGCTAGGTGACTTCAGTCTTGGTCTGAGTTCATTTAGGAAGCATCGGTTTCGAATGCATGCATCAGTAAAGCGGTGTAATCTACCAAATGGGGACTACAACCAAGGACTGCACTATGTCATGTACACATCTACTCTGGCGTGTGCACATCAAATCAGTTACATAGGTTGAGTTTTACATACATCAGTTAGGTGACACCAATCAAATGGATTGAAAGATCCGTCAAGGCATGAACACATTAGTAGTGTCTTCTGTGAATCGACTCGATGACATTTGTTTAAGCATGCATGCATCGATAAGGTGATGTCGACCAACAATAGGCAAAAAAAGACAAAGTATTCACACATCTAACGTGGTTATTGAGCATGTGGCAAGCGTCATCAGACAATTGAATGCACCATTATTCAAGGTATGCACTAATAACCCATGGCGTGTGTCCGTCGGTTCGGTACCATTGACATAAGCCAACGGCAGGAAAAATAAGTCGAGAATTGTGATTTTCGGGAAAATGACATTGGCCAATGGAAATCAGCCTCTGCCAAGGTCTACAAGAATATGACTTGGAATGTGCGCAATTGGAAAGTGATGTTAGACGTTGTAATGCAACATTAGCATGGGCTTGCATGCATTATTCGTTGTATGTGTGCATCGGTTGGACGATATTTGCATCGTCCAACGTTAGGAAGCATCAACTAGAGTATGTGATGTTCGAGAAAGCAATGTTGGCCAATGGTACGTAGCATTAGCCAAGGTTTGCACACATTAGCCATGGCGTGTGCACATTGGCAGGGCCACATCAACATTGATCAATGGTAGAATGCATTAGCCAAGCCTAGTGTGCTTCGAGCAATCGACATTGGACAATCTAAAGCAGTATCAATCAGGAAAAATGGGTCATGGAGTGCCGCATAAGTCGTTTATTGTTCACTCTCTCAACCAACGTCATGTGTGGACCGTCTGCATCGGTTGTGGCCTTTGCACATCACTTAGCGATTGTTAGTCTTTGACTTCCCCATCGTCCTTGGCATGCATACAACGACCAATCAATGTCAGATGTGGGCTGCCCTCATTGGTCGTAACCTGCACATTTCTTTGACGACTTCTTTCATGTACTGCACAAGTCTTTTGTGGCTTCTATACGCAACTCATCTGTCATCTGTGTGGCCCACCTACATCACCTTTGGCCTACACACACTGGTAAGAGGACATCAATGTATCCTTCTTTTATCGCCTTTTACATGCACACTATGGTCTATCAAGTTCAAACGTGTGCTCCAACTATCATTTGTGGTCTTAATTCATCTGTTATCTAACGTCAGAAGTTCCCATCTATCATCAGCTGTAGACTTCACATATCCATATGCCATTATTGGACGTGGCCTGCCAACATTGTCCATAGCGTGCACACATCGGTTTACCGATGTTAAACGTGTTGTGGCAACATCACCTGTGGCCAACACACTTCGAACTAGCAACACCGAAAGTACCTACCTAGATCGTTTGTGTCTTGCATTTGGTAGAGGAGCAACGTCGCATGCAAAGAAATTGATCGATGTCTTGTCAGAAATTTGCGGATGTCCATTCCGTACAAAAATCAAAAGTGTGAAACGCACTACTTGCATAGCATATTCAAATATTTCTTATCATTTATTCTCAACGTTTCCACCTCACGTCGTTTATTCTTATCTATTTCATTTTGTTAATGGTTCGTCCAATGTTAAAACATCTTTTATTTGTACAGATATGTACTTGATCATAAGTTTCACATCGTAAGAAGTATTTTCGAGCATTTTAATATGGTTTAGACTTTTTAAAAAAAAAATTTGTAGTTTTTTAGTTTTTACACATTTTAAAAATTTAAATTAAGAAACTGTTTAATTTAATGTTACTAAATTTATTTGTGATTTTTTGTCTTTAATTTTAAATTTTCTTCATATTTGCTTTTTTAATTAATTAAGGGATAATGCCCAAGTACCCCCTCAACCTATGCCCGAAATCTTAGAGACACACTTATACTATATTAAGGTCCTATTACCCTCCTGAACTTATTTTATTAATAATTTTTTACCCCTTTTAGTTTACGTGGCACTATCTTGTGGACCCAGCGATGGTTGACTTTTTTCCGAACTAGTGTCACGTAGGCTAAAAAGGGGTAAAAAATTACATATAAAATAAGTTCAGGGGGGTAATAGGACCTTAGTATAGTATAAGTGTGTCTCTGGGATTTCAGGCATAGGTTGAGGGGGTACTTGGGTATTTTCCCATTAATTAATAACCCATTTTTGGGAATCATCAAAAAAAAATTCTTGAAATTGTTATTTTATGAAAACTATATATTTGTAAATTTTTCCCATTACTTTTATATATATTTTCATATTTTTTATAATTAATTACCCATTTTACAAGATTAATAAAAAAAATTAAAAAACCTTAGAAATTCTAGATATTGATGAATTTAATTTTATAATATTTTTTTCATATTTGTTACTCCACAATTACCTATTTTTCATGATTTTACAAACAAAAATAAGAAAAAAAAATTGTGAAATTATTGAAATAAGTTTACTATATTTATTTGTGAATTTTTGGCGTTATTATTAATTTTGTTAAATTTTTCTAAGTTTCGAGGATTTACTAAACAAAAAGAAAAATTAAGAATAGTGTAATTATTGGATTTAAGATTACTCTATTTATATGTTAAAGTTTGGCACTAATTTTATATTTTGTCATATTTTTCTTATTCTTTATTAATCAATTGTTTATTTTTGAGATTTACTTATGATAAATAACTATTTTTAAAAATTGTTGAATTTAAGGCTACTACATGTATTTGTGATTTTTGTTACATTATTTTTATATTTTTCATATGTTTAATTAAGTTATTCCTTATTTTCGTCATAACCCAAAAACATACAAAAAATATTTACTATATATATGTATATATGAATATATATATATATGTATATACATATATGTATGTATACATATATATGTATGTATACATATATATAAAGTTATTTGTGAAAGCTCATGCTTCATTGTACCTTAGAACGTGCATGTTTGGGTTTTACATGTTCATTATGAATATTTGAAAAAACGATGTGTATTCCACTAAGTAAAAATTTGTGTAATGGAATTAAGAGATCCAACTGGCCACACATTTGATGTGGCATGTGGGCATCAGGTAAACGACTTCGTCAAACTGTAAGTGGCATCGACCAAGGATTGTGATCTTTGTTCAAGAGAGGTTGGCCAATAAGAGAAAATATAGGACAATGCATGCACGCATCAGCTGTGACGTGTGCAAAACCTGTTGGTCGACATCAATGTTTAAAAATGGCAGGAAGGATAAGCCAAGCCTAGTGTGCTTGAGGCAAACGACATGAACCAAAGTCAAAAGGAATCTTCCAAGAGACATTCGTTTTGGACAGGCGCATAAGTTGTGGAACTTGCACATCACTCAACGGTCATCAATTTATCCTTCAACAATTGCCTTTGGACTCCCCACAATGGCCATCTAACATCGAATGTGGGTAGCTTGCATCAGTCGTAGCCTGCATATTGCTCAACTGACTTTGGTCATGGAATGCTCGAATATGTTGTGGCTTTGGCACATTGCTAAACTGTCATTAGGCGTTGACTAATCCCATATCCCTTGTCCTGCAAACAATGGTTAAGCGACAGAGGTGTTTTCTGCGCCCATCATGTTTTTGCTGGAAAAATAGTCAGTTGACGTCGGGCTTGGCCTTTTGATTTTCTTAAGCCCTACACGCATTGGTTATGCCATATGTGCATTGGTTGGGTGACCTTTGCATCGACCTACGTCAGGCTACATCAGCCATGTTTGGTGTGCTTCAGGCAAGAAACATTGACCAACAATAGTCAGCATAATTTGTGGCGTGACGGTAAGGTGAAATCGGTGTAGGCAGACAGCTAGAAACATCTACGAATGCCTCTCCGCTAAGGTCAAGCAACATCAACAAACAACAAGAGGTATTGTTAATACGACAATGGTTGTAGACTGTCGTATCGGCACTAGTTTGTGCGCCAAAGTTACAGGACGTCCGACATGGACCAGCCGCACCGGTCGTGGCCTATGAACAAAACTTTTTAATAGTCGAGCATGTTCTTTCCTCATCGCCCTTGTCCTACACAATATGTCCTGCTGACGTCAGACATGGGCTACCCATATCCATCATAACCTACATATTTCTCAACTGACATCGTCGATGAAAGGCCCATTAGGGCTGTGGTTTGTGCACATCGCTTATTCGATGTGGGGTGTGGACTTTCCCCATCTTCCTTTGCATGCAAACAATGGTGAGGAGACATAAAGTGTTGCCTTCCCCCATCAACTTTGGCCTACACAATGAACAAATGACGTCGGACATTTCCATTCTCTATTTAATTTTCCTTCACGATACTTTGCTGACGTGAAGCGTCGCCTTCCCGCATCGCGTTTGGACTTCACAATAGTCAACCAACATTCAACGTGGACTTCCCCCATATTCTTTGAAATGCACAAAATGGAAGCCGACGTTCAACATAGTCTGCTTGCATTGCCTTTTTCCTGCACACAAGGGTAAACCTATGTCGGGCTTTGCCTACCCGCCTTGTCTTTGTCTAGCACACAATGGGCAACCGACATCGGCGTGGTATGCCCGTATCACCTTTGGTTTGCACAACATGGTAAGCCATCCTCACACTTTGTTTTCCCTCATAGCCTTTGGCCTACACAAAGGTCAGCCAACACAAAACATGGGTTACCAACATTGTCTTCATCCTACACATATCGATCTACCAACGTAGAAAGTGGCATGATAACATCGTCCTTAGCCTGCACATATCAGTCTGCCAATGTCCAAGATGGTTTGCCTCAATCATTCGTATCCTCTAAAAATAGTTTGTTGTATCAGATATGACCTGTCAGCATCGTCTATAGCCTGCACACAATGGTTTAAGATATAAGACAACGATAGGCAGCATACGCCAAGGACAACATGCATCTGTCATGGCATGTGCAAATCTAGAAAAAGACGTCGGATAATGGCATGCGTATTTTGCAGGGGCAAACAAACATGGATGAGGAATGTGTGTATATTTCAAGAACCGTTGGCCGGTGATATACGACGACGGCAAACGACATGCAACATCAGCCAAGGCTTGCATGCATAAGATATGTCGTGTGGACATAAGCATGACCATTTAAGCCATTATCTAAGTTCATCGACTTGGAAACATCAGTTGTGGCCTATGGAAATCGACCAAGTCACATCAGTCAATGAAAACAGGTATTGACAAGGCGACACTAGTGGTGGACTGTCGCATTAGTCCAAGACTATTCCCATTGCATGGGCGACATCGGGTGTGGACCAGACACATCACCTATGGCGTATGCACATCACCTATTGGTCATCACACTTTATTTTTCTTCATCGACCATGTCCCATACATAACGTCCAATCGATGTCTGACATGGGCTGCTAGCATTGTTTGTAGCCTTCAAATTAATGAATTAGCATCGTCCGTTGACTTTCTACATGGACCGTGTCTCGTGTAAATCTCGCAGCTGTCCTTGGGCATTGATTGTGTGCATCGCTCTTAGCCTACAAACAACGGTCAGGAGACATCGAGTGTTGCCTGCCCCCATCACCTTAGTGTAGTGCACAACATTTAGCCGAGGATTTTCATGGCCTGCCAGCCTTGTCTTGAGAGAGAACACATCGTGATATTGTCGTCAAAAATTTCCGTCCAGCATCTTCTGTAGCCTACAAACATATTTTTGCAAACATTGAACGTGGCCTTCTAGCATTGTTTGTAGCCTGCACACATCGGTCTACTGACAGCATATGTTGCCTTCCATTATCCTGTGTATCCTGCACATATCAGTAAGCATATATTGAACGAAGACTTACAACATAAACTATGTTCTGCATGCATTTTGTGTGGCATGTTCACATATGGAAAGCAACGTCGGCCAATGACGTATGACTTGAGCAAAATTCTGCATGCACGAATATATAATGTGAGTATCTGTCATGAGACGTCAGCCAACGGCATGTACCTTCAACAAAAGCCTACATGCTCAAATATGGCATGTTTCCATCTAGCAACCGATGTCATTAAACAACAATTAACCTTATCCAAGGCCAGCATAGATCAGTCGTGTCATATGCACATAGACAAGGCAACATTAGCCGTTGTTTAAGCATATCATCCAGGCAAATCGACTTTGGCATGCACGCGTCAATCAAGAGATATTGTCCCATGGGAGGCAGCAACAAGCACGACCTTCACGCATCAGCCGTGTGTGTACACATCGACTAGAATAACGTCAGTCTTGGCCTGTGACGAGATCGGCCAATTAAAGGAAATATTAGCCAAGGTTTTCACACATAGAACATGGCATGTCGACATTAATTAAGCAATTTCATTGGTGGCATGTATGCATTGGCAAAACATGTTGGCTAATTTCATCCAAGGTCTTCACACATATAACATGGTTTGCACACATCTTGAAAGAGACATCAGACGACCACATATGCTTTTTTTTGTGGTGTGTGTGTATCGGCTAAGAAACATTAACGTTAGCCAAAGGCATGCACCCTCAAATAAGGTTTATGCACTTCGGGCAAGAGATGTCAACAAATGACACACAACATCAGCCAAGGCTTTCAATAATCTTACATGATATGTGTGCATCAAGCAAGTGATATTCACTAATGGAATGCAATATCAACAAAGGCATCTGTGTGTCACACGTGGTGTGTTTTGCATCACATGGGTGAGATTTTCATCCACCGATTTTAAAATGTATTAGGCATTGCATGTGCGCTTTGGCAAAGTAACGTTGGCCAATAAGAATCAAACAAAAACAAAGGCATTCATACATCGATCGTGGCGTATGCACATATACTTTGCAAAATAAAATTATTGTCGGTTGCATCAACTAAGGCTTTCACGCATCAATTGGTATGTTTATGCATCGACGGGTGTGAAATAGGTCATTTCCTCATGCTTCATCTAGTCGACATCAATAAATAGAAGACCATTCAACCAAGGTCTTCACGCACCTTGAACATGACGTCATATAATGTGATGTTGCATCATCCAAGGCATGGACTCATAGTTTGTGGCATATATGCATTGACTGATAGATATCAACGTCGGCCAACGTAAAACACCATCAGCCAAGGCTTATGATATTCAGGCAAACGACATATGTCAATGGTAGGAAGCATCAGTCAAGACATGCCCACATCGAACAAGACATGTGCGCATCTGGAAAAATGACATTGGCTAATGAAATGCATACCCATCCAAGGCCTACACGGATCAATCAATGAAGGTCTGCATCGATTGGGTGATACTTACATTTTTCATGGTAAGGAAGCATGTGCTAAGCTTCGTGTGCTTCTTACAAGTGACGTTGGACAATGAAAGGCAGTATCATCAAATGACTTCATGCAATAGTTGAGGTTTGTGCATATAAGGAAGGTGACATTAGTGTCATCAAACGACAGAGAACATTAGCTAAGGCATGTTTTTTTCAGGAAAGCTTCATCGGCTAGCAGAAAGTGGATTTCTCCAAATGATATTGGTCTTGGAGTGCAAAATAGATCGAGGCCTGTGCATATCTCTAAGCCGACGTATGACATGGACTGGCTTAATCAGCCTTGGCATGTGCACATAACTCAATTTCAATCATTCTTTGCCTTTCCACATTAACCTTGGTCAGCACACAATGGCCAGCCAACATGAAACTTTTGTTTCCTTCACCGGCCTTAGAATGCACATTTCTCAGGTGACGTTGTTCGTGGACTGTCTGCATCAGTCAAGGCTTGTGCGTATATCTATGATGGCATCGTCCAATGGAAGGAACAATTATTTGTTTGTAGTTTGAATTGGGAAAGTGATGTTGGCAAATAAAATACAACCTTAGCCAAGGCTTATACACATGAGACGTGATGTGAGCACATCGATTGTGTGTCGTTGGCTTCAAGCACCTATATATATCTTCTACTAGGGAATGTGACCTTTGCGCTAGAGATGACGAACAATAACAAATGGCATCGGCTTGGCGACATTAGTTGTTGACCGCCCACATCGGTCATGCCTTTCCCACATTTCTCATTCATATTGATCGTGGACTGACAACATCGGTCGTGGATTGTGAGCATCAATTAGTCGGTGCAGAACATGGAGTACTCATATCGCCCTTCACTTGCATACAAAAGTTAGTAGGCATCGGGTGTTAGTAGCCTGCATTGCCTTTACCTTGCACATAAAGGTCCGTCAATGTTGGGCACGGCCTACCTGCAAAGATTTTGGCATAAACACAGTGGTCAGCCAGCGTGGGTCGTGGTCTTCCAAGATTGCCTTTGGCATGCACACAATGTCCAGCAAACATTGGACATGGCCTGCCACCATCATCGGAAGCCAGAACACATCAGTCTACTAACGATGAATGGTGTCTGACAAAATCGTTTATATCGAGCAAAGATTTGTATACCGATGTTTATTGTGGCCACCCAGCATTGTATGTAGCTTACATAGCTCTGTCTACTGACATCGAATGTTGGCTACTAGAACTGTTCACAACCTGCACACATCAGTACGTTGATGTTGGCAAATTAGAGGTTGTATCACCCAAGGCTTACATGCATGTAACATGAAATGTGAGCATCTTGGACATCATCCAATGAGCTTGCATCTTGATCAAAGAATTGCAAGAACTAAAGTGTATGTCGCTAAAGATGTTATCCAATTGCATGCTGCATCAGAAAAGAAATGCAAGCACGGATGTGGCATGTGCACATCTAGCTAGTGATTTCATCTAATTACATGCAACATCCGCCAAGGCCTTCACGCATCTGTCGTGTCGAGTTAACATCATTTAGGTGACTTGAGTCATGGTCTGACTGCATCATCTAGGAAATTATAGCTTCAGCCTGGATGAAATGGCAAAGCAACATCATCTAACAAAAGGCGACAACAACAAAGGCCTACACGCATAAGCAACGCCGTGTGTGCATAAACTCAGTGCATTACACCATTTGCGGCATATGGAAACACTAAATGTAGACACCATTTGTAAAGTGTTGCCTAAAATACTTTTGGGAATACCTTTAAAGCGTGGCCAAATTTTTAACTTTTCCCTACAATAATATATAAAACAATTGTAAATTGTACTCTTTAATGGTTTAGGCTACACTTTTTATGCTTTTTTATAGTAATATATAATTAGAAACAATTATTTACCTGTATGGTCACACTTTTTAATTGTCCTATTTTTATAATGGGAAAAACAACACATTACAAATGTGGCCTTAAAATTTTTTTAAAATTGTATATTTCCTCTAAGATTTGTGAACCCTCACTCCAATTTTCATTAGGCAAGAAGAAATTTCTTTTTGTTTCCCATATTATTAGGTATGAATAACTATTGTCTAATAATGGGTTGAAGAATGACGACTTTTCTCTCCACTTTTAGAGACGATATCTTCATAGATTTCACCATGTTTTTTTCAGTTTCATTGTTGTTTTTAGATTACATACTAAAATCCTTTATATATTTCTCATTGTTGGCCTCTAGAATATGGAAATACCTCAAGAAAATAACAAAAAACCTTCAAAAATAGGACAAAATAATTCAGTTCAGAAGATTATGAGCTTCATTAGATTGAAAGGAGTTTGTGGGAATAGGATTTATCTTGTAAATATTTCAATTCTAAAAGTCTAAATTTATTGTATTTGGGTTTATTGATTGCTTGTGGTTAGGCATTTAGCTTTAGATTTTTGATATTCTTGTTTTGTTCATACGATTTTTGTTTTATTTTCTGAGTCTAGCTCATAGCTGTATTACCCACCTGAGAAAAATGACATTTGAGGACTTAGGTTGATTTTTTTGAGTCTAGTTCGTGTCGTTATAATTCTAATAAGAGACTCTATGCTTTATATGCCTCTTTATGAACTATTTTTCCTTCAGATTTAATTTCGGAACATGTTGACTATTATCAAGATTCTTGAGTGATTGTTTTACCTGAGAATGAGGTTTGAATGGTACTTATTGAAGTAAAATTATAGAAATCATAACCGTTTAGTGGGGGTATTGATAGTTGCATTAGTTGATCCTGCTATCTTTTGGCCTAGGGGCACAACAAATAGTAAATTATTCTACCAAATTAGAGTCATATTTGTACGCTATACACAATTTGATTATATAATGTCTTTAGCCAGGAAGTAAACAAGCCACTTATTTAGATGCAATCTACCTTCCATTGCTCACAATGGTTTTTTTTATTTCGACACTAAAGGCAAGGGAAGTTTGTCTTGACTTGTCAGTATTTTAAATACCTAAAATAATTAATATGCAAGCAACTTGGTTTGAAATTGTAGACTACATCATTAAATGTTGAGAATTGACAATAGCATGTCACTTATAAGTTTCCACTACTATGTAGCTCTATGTACTGTTTTAGGTTTTTGAGATAAATAACATTTCGTACGTCTATTATTAGTTTTTGATAAGTAAGTTTACTAACATGTATTATTATGTGAAACTTTAAATACGTTATTTAATGATGGTGACCTTTCTAACTTATTTCAACAATATACATTCATCTATTTCTTTTATTTCTTAAAAAAATAGTTCTAAGTTCTAAAACAAAAAAAAATCGTGATTCTCTCTTACACTCCCAACAGACCAAAATTAATGATTTTTTTAGGTGTGGCACTATACAATAAATTACAAGTCAAACAGATTAGAAAAACAAGGGAAACAAGGGCGTGTTGCTTCGTTCATGATTCTGGAGCATCAACAAATAACATGAAAAGAAAAAATTTCATCCTACTTATTAAACCATATTGACATTTTCCCTCATAAAGTTGAGTGACTGCTATTCAATATTACTTTTGGATTTAACTTCTAATAGAACTAAGAAATATTTTTCATATTTCTAAAAAACTCATAACGGTACACAAGAACTTCTTCCTAAATTCTTCTTGAATTACTTTTGATGCTCCATCACTGTTCATTTTAACCCATCCGGTATCAAGTTAATTAGAATAAAAATTATTATAATAACTCATAGATTATATCTATCGAGAGCACCCAACACTGTATTCCATTCATATGTGATGTATTTGCAATTACTCCTTGACTTCATAAAAAGATGATTGTGTACATATTTTGATAGATCATTTTTTTATTTGATATTTTTCATGATTACTTTTAATTATTGAGTTGTTTGTTAGTTTTTACATCTAGCTGTTTCTTTACATATATTTTAAAGTTCCGACTACAAGTTAAGTTTTAAATGTTGCCTTATCTTTCATTTCTCACATCACTAGTATGTACTGTGAATGTAGTTTTTTTTTCTAGCAGTTGCTTCTTCGACAATTTTGCAGCCTTAAAATAGCCAAATTTAATTTTAGATTTATAATGTAAAGAAAATAGAGAGGTTGAGTAAAAATTGGTTTAGTGAATTTTGTGCTAAGATAATGATATCATATTATTACTATCACATTTCTTCTTTTTCTGATAAGGACAACAAAAATAGATCAACAGGCACATATAATCACATGTAGACATATGAAGGAGTATATATTATTTATGTGGTGTATGTGGGTTGACGGTAAGTGAAGTAGTTGAATTTGATTTAATTCACATGATTTATAACATCTATTCTAGGTGTGTTGTAGCATGAACAATTGACTCGTTCCAAGCCTATATTTCATTCTCAAACATTTCTACTCCAGCACCTTAGCCCCCAGTTCTTCTTTTTATCTGTTATGGCATTTATGACTTTAAAATTTCATCCGTACTATACGTTTGTCTCTTAGTTTTTTTGAGAAGTGTTGGGACTTTTGATGTTTTTTTCAATGGAGACAAAACATGGTTTCTTCTCAGCGTTCGGAAGATATGGTACTTGGGTTATTGTAGAGGAGGTCAGGACTGAAGTGTCCATCGATAAATGGGTCACCAATAGTTTGCTTCAGAGTAAGAAGATATGTCTTTATTGGTTCTGATTTAGGTAGGATTTCGATGTTTCTCACAAATTTAGGAGATTTCTCAATCATTGAATTCTTGAACTGGACAAATATCATTAATTTTGTTCTTGTAAACAAGAAATCGATCTTCCCTTTTGTTACACTATTATAATAGATGTGGATAATATTTGGTTACAATAGCCAAATATCATCTGATTTAACTTGAATATTTAGTGTAGTTGATCCTTTAAATCATTGTTGTATTTCCTTAAATATTTCATATCAACAGGCCTTTTGGTTGAAAGTTTTAAGTGTGTTGTATCTGTTGGTCAAAAATTACAATGTGTTCCTTCGAATGTTATACATCTTTTTTCTGCATCTTCAAACACCATGTTCTCCATGTTTGTAATTTATCATTGTCATATAATGTATTACATAAAAGACAAATTAACAAAGCAACTTACAACGGATGTTCTGCCCTAGTAGAATAAACAGATTGTTAATACTTTATACTTTTTGTTCTAAGGTTTTCATTTAACATGCAGCTTATTTAAATGTTTTCGTATGGTATCTCAAACTCCGGAGTATTTTGAAATATGGTAATGGGGAAACGAAACAATTTCTTCAAGGCCATTTACATCATGTGTGTACATGTACGGCAACTAATGTTCAAGAATTTTACCCTCTAAGTAGTTCTCTTAAGGAATTTTTGTTTAAAAGGTAACAATATTCTCAACATGCAAGCTCCATATATAAATTTATACCATGAATCCATACATTTTATCACTCCATAAGTTCATTTAATTGTTTTGGCTTTAACACATTGCATATTTTTATCCCATAAGATCATTATGAGGATGTGAATTTAGTCACCAAGGGAGGAAACAAGAGTTTGTATGTATGTATGTGACAAACTATTCACTCCTTCAAAAAGAACATCGATAAACCCAATTTCCCAGTCATGGGTTATAATAATTCTTAAATAAATAAGGATGCAGGTTCAGCCTCAATCACTGGTGGATACTTCAATATATGCATGAATGATCCTTGCATGTTCGGAAAGAATGTTTACTAATTCAGTTCTTCTCCAAGTGTTGAAATATGTAACTATACGGTTACTAACATAGAACTATTTATTGTATATGTATGCAAATTTCTATGTCGGGGAAATTTGGGCAGGCACTGAAATCCTTAGGATAATGAGTCATTTAGGACGACAAAAATTTCATATACTTGTGCAAGAAATTCCCTTATAAGTTGTCTATTTGTTCTAGGAAACACGGTTTTATCTTTATGCTACATTTTTTATATGGTGATGATACTAATAACGATGTATATCTTCCACAAAGAAGTGGTGTATACAGGTTTGTTTGTCCCTATCGATACAAATACAACATGTTCTAAGGAAAATACTACTGCTATTTCTACTCCTGCTTCTTTTGGTACTTCCTCGCGTTGAGCATTAGCTGATTTATAGGTTGATACAAGAATTTTGTACTACTACTATTGTCCTTTTTGTTTATGGTCATCAGTTGATAATATAATAGATGTTGCTCTTCTGTGTATAGAGAAATACAAAATAGGTCGTTGAACTAGTTTAATTATTATATCCAATTGCTCTTTTTGCTTTCTTTTGGTTCATTGATTGAGTATTGTTTTTGGAATTTTTGTCCATTGGATGTAATAATATGTGAACATTTTAACTACATTTATCACTAATGACAATAAAATAGATCATATTGACTAGTACTAGTATATTGGTAGAGTAATTTGTGTCCATTTTTCCTACCCCATCTGTCAACATGAACTTATTATCTTTACTTACCAGGTGATCTCTAGATAAATAATGGGATTTCGTTGGGCGCAACAATGATATTGAGTGGATGCAAATAGTTGAAGCTACTATGAAACATTAATTACTAGCATTATCGATATGAACATCTTCGTTTTGTCTCTTACCAAGCAAAAGAGATGTTAGATCATCTTGATAGTGTTCTTGAAAATGAGCATTTTGATGTTAAAGAGTGGGTAGTTCATAATTGAATTTGAGCCTCAGTCGTGCCATATCTTAAGATTTGTATTTGACGCTGACTTACTTGCTCCTTCTATTTTATTCAATGAATGAATCAACTAGGCCTCATTTCAGGAATTCCTTGATCGTTTAACTTGAATTGATAATACAAATAGGTACAAAAGTCAAGATCTATTGAATATATTAGGGGCTATGTATAATTTCAAATGCGCCGTGGCGGAACATACAGATTCTATTGTATTTTCTAGGAAATTTCAGAACATTATCAAGGAGGAGGCTGCTGTTATTGCCAAAATAAATAAGCGATGCTAAAATAAAAGAAGGATGACAAGACATATCATTAAACATTCTATTCTTTTTGAGGTAATGCACTAATTTCTAGTGTATGTTGTGATGTAGAAAATTACAGCACAGAGATTTTATCATGAAACAAATTTATTTTTTATAAGCTTTTGAATTTTTTATTTTTATCAGTATGTTCATGGTCTACTATAGCTCAAAATATTATGTTTGTTATGGAGGCACTTTTAGGAAATAGTGAAGTGATTGAGTGGAGAGCGATGACAATTCTAAGTGTCAGTTTGTGTATTTTATAAATACACTAATTTTCTTGTAGCATTGTCGCTATAACATGGTCACACTATTTTTGTCTACTTCTTCTGCCTTATTACTTCCCTTGTCAAATAGAAAACAATATTTATTGCTACTAGCCTAGTATGTTATTAATCTCCATATTTATTTATTTGTGCCTTTTGCCTTATGTTGTTATTAGATTCTTACTATCAATTGTAAAGAAATAGAGTACATTAAAATTTCTAAATGTGTCAATCTAGTTGAAGATCTTTCCTGAACTGATTTAATTTTGTCTAATTATTTTAAATAGATGGAAACAATTTAGTTGTCTGATGAGCTATTTGATTATCATGTTTAACACAAATATATAGTAACTACATATAATAAACCACGAGAAAGATACCAATCCAATCCATCTATGTGTGCTTTGAATTTTTTTAACTTTTTGACGTGTAACTGTAAGCTTAAATCTGGAACTTAAACTGTAATCTGCAATCTTGAATTTGGTTTTCATTTGCCTTAGAATCTTAAACGTGGACACCAAAAATCTACAACTGCAATATTAAACGTCTACAATTTTATGATTTGTCTTGATCTTTTTTTCTCTTATATAACTATTGTGTGTAATCTTATTTTGTTGTACATTTTAAATGTGTAGGAAAATGGCGGTGATCAAATTAGAAGGGTCACCACAAATAAAATTGTTCTCATTGAAGTTGATGATGGGGAGTATTTGAACTATTGTAAAACCTGGAATACATTATGGTTGATTTTGTGAAATATATTGATCACTATAATATATTGAACTACAATTGTACCCATTTAGAATATTGCCTTATAAGTTTGTGCATATACAAAAGACATACCATCTTTTGAAGCTTATTGCATATTTATATATTTGAATTACTTGTTATCCTATTTAATACTTTAGATTATTTATTGCAAAATAATATTGCTGTTATTTAATAATAAATTGTGCCATATAAGTATGTTACAGCAAAAATAGTATTACAATACTAAAAAGTGTAGTCTTAGGGCTGTAAACTGTGATATTCATATTGTCAAGGACTACACTTCAAAGTGTTGTCAAACATTAGAAACAAAAGGTAAAAATTTAAAATCATTGTCATTCATTGAATAGAAAAGGAAACACTTGAAAATCATGGCAAGAAACGAAGCAAAGGCTAGTACTGTAAGTGTAGTTGTATATAATCAAAATGTTGCTAACAGAGGTACATCAAATAGTGGGTATTTTACCTTTTCGGCTACTCTTTTAAGGTTACTCCCCTTTGGTGCACCCCTGAAAAAGTGTTGCTTAAAGTTCAAAAGTGTATTCTTTTATCAAAAGCCACATTTATTGCTAATTTAGGTTACACTTTACAAAAGTTGCAGTAGGCTTAAAATAGAGTAGTGGTGACATAGGTCGAGGCCTACATACAGTACCTAGGCAATATCTATCAATTGTTGGCAACATAAGCCAAGGCGTGAACACATTAGAAGTGGCATATGTGCATCAACTCGGTGACATTGGTTAAAACATGCGTGGATCGACAAGGCGACGTCAACCAACGATAGAGAATAATCTAAAGTCTTCACGCATCTACCGTTGTTTGTGCGCATCTGGCCAGAGTCATCAGACAACGACATACAACATTATCCATGGTATACTCTAATAACCCATGGTGTGTTTCCATCGGATGATTGACATCGACGTCAGCCAACGGGAGGCCCGATAAGCCAAATCTTGTACACGTCGGGAAAGTGACATAGGCCAATGGTAAGTAGCCTCAGCATAGGTATACATGCATATTACATGGCATGTGCTTATTTTGAAAGAGACATTAGACAGTGTAATGCAACATCAGCAAAGGCATGTACGTATTATCCATGGTGTGTGTGCATCGGTTGGGCAACATTTGCACCGTCCAACGTTATGAAGCATCATCCAAGGCCTCTGCTCTTCGAGCATGCAATGTTGGCCTACGAGAGGAAGTATAAGCCACGCCCTTCACCTATCAACCAAGGCGTGTATTATGAAATATTACAATTTAAGGTTACTCTATTTATTAGTTATTTCTTTTCTTTAATTTTATAAATTTTCCATATTTCCTATTCTTTGGTAATTACATATCTATTTTTGAGATTTATCGAACAAAAATAAAATTTTAAAAATTGTAGAAACTGTTAAATTTATGATAACTAAATTTATCTTTGAATATTTGGGCATTAATTTTATATTTAATTTTCATGTTTTCATTAATATTTTTAATGAAATACCCATTTTCTAACATGATCCGAAAAAAATGTAAAAAAATATTGAAATTGATGAATTTAAGGTTACAATTTGATTTTTGAATTTTTAGCATTAATATGTGGTGTATGTGAATTGGAAGAGAGATATTAGCTTTTTGCAAGGGTTTCATCAACCAGGAATTTTTGTCTTTGGGAAAACGACGTCAACTAATGGCATGAAGAAACAGTCAAGGCGTGGACGCATCTGACATGACTAGTCCGCATGTAGAAAGTGATGTTGGCCAATGGAATGAAGAATCATCAAAGGAATCCGCACATAAGATGTGGCATTTGGGCACCGATTGGGCTATATTTGGATTGTCCAACATTAGGTAGCGTCACTGATGGCATATGCACTTTAAGAAAGTGACGTTGGGCCATTGGTAAGAAGGAACACACAATGATTGCACACCTTTGCCGTGGTGTGTGCATATTAGCATGGAGACATCGGTGTATGCCAATAACATACACTTTTCAACCAAGGAAAATGTGGTTCGGGCAAGCGTCATTGCCTAACGACAATGAATCGGCCAGAAGATATTGGTTGTGGACTGCTGCACTAGTCATGGACTACTGCATCGGTCAATACCTATGCACGTCGCTCAGCCGATGTAGGGTAAAGACTCGCCGCATCAGTCGTGGCTTGTGCGCATCACTAAATGTTAATTGGGCTTGTTCTTATTGCACCACACATGGCCTGCACATATTGGACAGCTGACATTGCTTGTTCGATGCCCGCATCACCCGTAGCATGCATAGTGCTAAATCGACTTATACCATGGACTGCCTACATCAGTTGTGCTCTTTCACATCGCTTAGTTAGCGCCAGCCAAAAGAAGGCAACATAAACCGTCGCTACTGCCAGTCGGTTGTGGCTTTTTAACATAATGCAGTTATTTTTGGGGGTGGACTACCTGTATAACTCTTGGGCTGCTCACAACGGTCGGCTGAGATCAGGCGTTGCTTTACCGCGTCACATTTGGTGTTCACTCACTTGTCAGTTGAAGTCGAGCATGGTATGCCTACATCGCCTTTGGCCTTCCAACAATGGTCATACGATGTCGATTGTGGGCTACCAACATTGTCTTTTGAATGCACAAAATGGTCAGGCCACGTCAAATGTGGGCCTGCCACCATCGCCCCGCAACCTGCATATATTGGTCTAGCTATGTCAAATGGTGCATGACAATATCGTTCGAATCAGTTTGTCAACGTCTAACGTGACCTCAAATATTGTGTGTAGCTTTCGCACATCGGTATGCCAACATCTTTTGTAGCCTGCACACATTGTTGCTAATGTCAGTCAAGGCAATGTTACATCCGGCAAGTCTTGCATTCTTCTGACGTGATGTATGTGAAACTTGCAAGAGACGTTGGCCAATCGTATGTGACTTCATCCATGTCTTGCAAGCAAATACGTGGAATATGTGTATCCTGCAAGAGAAATCAACAAATCACATGCAGAATTAATCAGGGTGTCCATGCAAGGACGTGGTATATTCGCACAATGCAAGTAACATCAGCCAACTACATGCAACATCAGCCATGTCCTCCATGCATCAATCATGTCACGTGCACATTTAAAAGTTTAGTTTAACCATGGTGTGAGTGCATCAGTTGTGTCCAACAAGCATTAGAAAAACGTCACCAACAAACGACAAGAATCAATAGCCAAGGTTTGTATGAATCATCTATGGAATGTTGGCATCAACTCGGTTACATTAGTCATCACCTTGAAGCATCATCCAGGCGACATAGATCAATGGAAGGAAACTTCAGCCAAGGCCTGCACGCATCAGTCATGGCGTGGACGAATCAATATGGTGACATTTCTTTCAACCTTTACACATTGACAAGGCAATGTTTGCCAACAACATGCATCATTAATGATGATCTTTAAGCATCTAACGTTTGTTGTGCGCATCTAGCAAGCAATATCAGAAACCGCATGTAGAATTTTTCAACGAATGCATGCATAACCCGTGGCGTGTGTGTATCATCTAGGTGACATCAATGTCAACCAATGGTAGGAAACATAAGCCAAGGTTTCAGTGCTTTAGACAAGAAACATCGGGAAATGGCAACAAGCACTAGCCAAGGCCTACACACATCTAACATCGAATGTGCGCAACTGGAAGGAATTTTTGGCATGGAATGAAAGATCTACAAGGTCTTGCATGTGTCGCTTGTGGCGTGTTTGAATCGTTTGGGAGAAATTTGCATCGTCCAAAATCAGTATATGTAAGGTAAGGCACGTGTTCTACGTTCAAGTAATGTTAGTTAAGTGGAGAAAATATATCAAATTCATGCACGCATAAGCCGTGACGTTTGTTTATCTGCATGGAGACATCAATGTCAACCAATGGAAGGCAGAATCATCCAAGCCTAGTATGCTTTTTGCAAGAGACATCAACCAACGTTAAGCAGCATCATCGGGGAGATATTTGTCGTGGACAAGCGGATAAGTTGTGGCATTTGCACATCACTCAATGTTCGTCAATTTGTCCTTCGAACATCATCTTTCACCTTCACAAAACGGCAAGCTGACTTCAGAAGTTGGCAGCTTGCATTTGTCGTTGCCTGCACATTGCTCAACCGACTTCAATCGTGGATTCCTGATTATGTTGTGGCTTTTGCACATCACTTAATTATCATCAGTGATGGATTGATCTCATCTCCTCTGGCCTGCAAACAATGGTTAGGTGACAACAGGCGTTTCCACCGCTCATCGCATATTTGGTGGAAAATTAGTCATTCGACGTCAGGTTTGGCCTTCCCACTTCTATTTAGGCCTGCACACAAAAATTTTCCAACGTCAGACGTTGCATTCCCACATCGCCATTGTCATACAAAAATGGTGAACGCACTTGATACATGACTTGATAGAATCCCGTTTGTCCTGCACAAACAAGTTAGCCGACATCGGACGTGGGCTACACCTATCGTCTCTAGCCTACACACATTGGTTAGTCGATGTTGGATGTGTCTGGTAGAATCGTCCATAGACTGCACACATCAATTTGCCAACGTCAGAAGTGGCCAGCCAACATAATTGCTAGCCTACACATATTGGTCTGGCTACGTCATGTGTGGCCTATAGCACACCCTTTGTCCTAACATTTCAATAACGCGACTTTGGACTTGCCTACCAGCGTAAGTTGTGGCGTGCACTTGTTAGACAAGCGACGTCCAACAACATTTATTTTTGAATTTTTATGTTAATTTTATATTCTTTTTATGTCTTCCCCGTATCATTTATTACTGAAATACCCATTTTTTAAAATTACTAAACAAAAATAAGTTTTAAAAAATTGTTGAGATTGTTGAATTTAAGGTTATTATATTTATTTGTGAACTTTTGGGGTTAATTTAATTTTTTCCCTGTTTTTATTAGCGAATTACACTTTTTTGAGATTTACCATTTAAAAGAAAAAAACTTAAAAAATTAATATTATTGTTGAATTTGTGATTACTATTTAAATTTTGAATTTTCGACGTTAGCTTTTTTTAAAAAAAAGTTCCTATATTTTTTCCATGAATTACCAATTTAGGGATTAGTGAACTATAATAAAAAAAATTGAATTTGTTGAATTCATTGTTTCTATATTTATTAGTGAATTTTTAACTTTAATTTTTTATTTCATATTTGATATTTTCTATTGATGAATTAGTTATTATAAGGATTACCTAACAAATAAAAGATTATTAAAAATGTTGGAATACATGAATTTGAGGTTCCTATATTAATTTTTAAATATTTAGAAATAATTTTTTATTTCTTTTTATTTTAATTCATGAATTACCCAGTTTAGGAATTCACCAAACAACGATAATTTTTTCAAAAAATATTGTTGAATTAAAGGTTACTATATTTATTTGCGATTGGGTACTTTATGTTTTTTTTATACTTTTCCTAGTTTTTATCCATAAATTACCCATTCTCTATATTTATTGAACAAAATAAAAATTTAAAAAATGTTTTTAAAATATTTAATATAAGGTTACTATATTTATTTATAAATTTTTGGCGTTATTTTTATAATTTGTAATATTTTCCCTATGTTTTAATAATCAATTAATCATTTTGTTACTAATCAGAAAATAATAAATATTAAATGAATGGTTGAAAACTATTTTTTATACATGAAAAGGTTGTGTTTTTGAACTTAATGTGTGTTTTTACCTTCTAACGTGCATATTTGGGTTGTACATGTTCATTATGAATCTTTGGAAAAATTGATGTCTACTCCTCTAAGTCAAAATATACGCAACTGAATCAAGAGCTCAAAGTGGGTCACGCACAAAATGTTTTATGTGGATGCCAAGGCTTGCACGCATGTATCGTTGCGTGTGTACATCGTTTAAGAAAAATCGGCATCAAGTAACGACATGTACTATCAACCATGACCTATATGATTTGGGAAAATGATGTCGGCCTATAGAAAGAAACAACGGTAAGGTGACAATGCTCGTTGACCGGCCTTATTTCTCGTGGCTTGTGCACATCGCTTAGTCGACGTTGGCAATGAACTGCCTACGTCAGTCGTGGTTCTTACACATCTCTAAGTCATTGTCAGGTATGGAATGCCTCAATATCCCTTACCCTACATACAAGATAAGTCAAGGCCTGCCCACATCTGACGTGGCATGTGCGTATGTTGTAAGCGACATCAGCTAATGGAATACGACTTTAACAAGTCCTGCAAACATGAACGTGGAATGTGCGTATCTTGAAAGGGATGTCGGCCAATAGCATACAACATCATCAAAGACCTTTATGCACGAATATGGCATGTGAACATCTAGCAAGCAACGTCTGAAAATGACATGCAACAAGAACCAAATGCCAGCACACATCACTCGTGGCCTCTCTACATTGCTTAGTCGACGTTGGTTGCGGACTACCCGCATCAGTCGTGGTTTGTGCAAATCATTCGTAGCCTGCACACATTGATCTACTAGTATCGACTAATGAGAGGTGGTATCACCGAACATGCATGTGACGTGGAATCTGCGCATTTGGCAAGCGATATCAGCCAATAGCATGCAGCTTCAGCCAAGGCTTGCAAGAACAAAGGTGGAATGGATGCGTGTATCATGGAAGAGACGTCAGCCAATGGAATGTTGCATCATCCAAGGAGTACATGCACCGACGTTGAATGTATGCATCTGGCAAGTTATTTCGTCCAATGACATGCAACATCATCCATGGCATTCACACATCAGCCATGTTGGTTTCACATCAGCTCGGTGACTTCAGTAGTTTTCTGAGTGCATCTTCTAGGAAACATCGGCATTTTAATGCATGCATCGGAAAAGAGATATCATCTAATAGAAGGAGGAAACAACCAAGGGCTACATGCATCAGTGGTGGGGTGTGTGCATCGACTCAGTGACATAGGTCCAGACCTACTTACATCAGCTAGCTGACATCGATCAATGGCTGACAACATCATCCAAGGCGTGAACACATTAGTAGTCACGTGTTTTGCATCTATTCAAGCTTAAGCATGCATGCATCGACAAGGCGACGTCGATGAACGGAAGGTGGTCTAAGCCAAAGTCTTCACACATCTAGCATTATTTGTTCGCAACTGCCAAGTGTCATTAGACAATAGCGTGCAACATTATCAAAGGTATGCACTAATAACCCATGTGGTGTGTCAATCGGTAGGATGACATCGACGTCAGCCAACAACAGTCATCATAGGCGAAGGATTATGCACTTTGGGATAGTTATATCATCCAACGGCAAGAAGCCTTAGGCAATGTATGAAGGCATATGACATAGCACATTCACATTTGGAAAGAGACGTTGAACAATATAATGCAACATTAACAAGGGAATGCACACATTATGCATGGCATGTGTGCAACAGTTGGGCGACATTTGTATCATCCAACATTAGGAAACATCAGCCAAAGCCTGTGCTCTTCGAGTTAGCCTTTTTTTTCCAACGGCAGGCATCATCAGCCAAGGCCTGTACACATTAGTCGTGGCGTGTTCAGATCGACAGAGAGACATCAACATCGACCAATGGTACGAAACATCACCCAATCCTAGTGCATTAGGCAAGTGACATCGGCTAATGTCATGCGGTATCGTCCAGGCTACATTGCACGCAAATTTCCCCCATAAATCGTAGATTGTTCACACACTCAACCAGCATCATACGTGGATTGTCCGTATCGGTTACGTCCTGTGTATATCACTCAGTGATCGTAACTTTTGACTTCCCCCATCGCTATTGGCCTTCAAACAATGACCAATCGATGTGAAACGTGGATGGCCATAATTTACCATAGCCTACACATCCCTTAGCCGAGTATTACATGTCTTGTGCATATCACACATATGTCATCCGTGTGGAATTCCTTCATAACCCTTGACTTTCAACCTTTGGTCAGGAGACATCGCGCATTGCCTTCCCCATTTTCATTTATATTGGACATTGGTTAGCCGACGCCGATACTTACCTTCTTGCATCGCCTTTGTCCAGTAAAAAACATATAGCCGATCTCAAACGTGGCCCACCCTAATCGTATTTTCCCTAAACACAATGGTAAGAGTACATCAAAGGTAGCTTGCTTGCATCGCCTTTTCCATGCGTACAACGGTTAGTCGACTTCCAATGTGGGCGACAACTATTATTTGTGGTCTTCACACATCGATCAGTCGACGTCTAATGTGGTCTTCTATTATCATTTATAGCCATATCATATTTGTTTTTCATATACTGGATATGGCCTGCCAACATCGTCCTTAGCATGCACACATTGTTCTGCCGACGTCAAATATGTCCTGGCAACATCGCTTGCGGACAGCATAATGTGTACTCCCAACATTTGAAGTGCCTACCCACATCATTTGTGGCTTGCAGTTGGTATAGGAGCAACGTCGCAAGCAACGACATTGATCGAGGTCTATTAAAAAACATGTGGATGTACATTCAGTAAAAAAATTAAAAGAGTGTGAAACACCCTTCTTACATAACACCATATTTATATAATTTTCATCATTTATTCTCAATGTTTACTCCCCACGTCATTCATCCATACCAATTTCATTTTGTTAATGGTGTGTACAATATTAAAATGTCTTTTATTTGTACAAATATATTCTACATCATACGTTTCACTTCATATGTTTAAGATCATAAGTAGAATTTTAAATTATATTAATATGGTCTCAACTTTTTTTATTTTGTAAAATTAGTTACAATTTTATTTTTTACAAAACATTTAAACTTCAAAAATTATGAAATTGTACAATTTAAGGTTACTCTTATTATTTGTGAATTTTTTGCTTTAATTTTATAATTTTTCCATATTTCCTATTTTTTTATTAATTAATTATATATTTTCAAGATTTACCGAACAAAAATAAAAATTTTATATTTCAGAAATTGTTAAATTTATCATAATTATATTTATTTGTGATTTTTTGGCATTAATTATATATTTATTTTTCATAATTTTCTTAATTTTTAATTAATTACCCATTTTCCAAGATGAACTGAAAAAAAAACTGTAAATATTTTATTGAAATTGATGAATTTAAGGTTACAATATCATTTATTATTTTTTAGCGTTAATAAGTGGTGTGTGTGAAACGTATGAGAGATATCGACTTCTTTCAATTGTGTCATTTATAACACCCTAAAACAAATTATCGTGACCTAGAGCTTCGTAAAAATTGTTTAAGTGAATTTTGTGTTAAACGGAGTTACTTTAGTATTCCTATGGTGTGTGGGAATTTTTGTTATGTTTGGGGGTCAATCGACCAAAAACGTATATGACGTTTGGAAGGTGTGTGCTAGAATGTACTTGTGTGTCTTGATGTGTTTGAGTGCGTTTTACGTGTTCGTTTTGCTTTAAACTAGTGAAGGATGTGACTTAAACCCAGATGACTTAGTTTAAGGTTTTAACATCTGTGTACGACCCCATATTGGACCCACAAGGGAGCCTAGATAAACGGTCCAACACTTGGACCAATTCTGCCTTAGCAGTGTCCACCAATGAAGGAAACGACGACCAATGGTCCAACCAATGGACTGTCATCTTGCTCTATCGGTTGGACATGCAAGGTTGGTTATTCAAGCATCATTAAGATCTAAGTGTTAACAAACGAGACCCCACCAACGGTCTGTTGATGCACAAATGATGTATTGGTTAGGTCTTGTCTATGAAAGGTCCAAAAACTGTAAGGTCTCAATTAAGGCTTGAGGTGTTTGGTAAATTTACCCCAAGTCATTTATGACCCTAGGACGTTTATTTTAGGATTTATTCGATATATTTAAGTGTTCTAAACCCTAAGAAAAAATTTTAGACTTCATTTTCTAAAACCCCAAAACACCTCTCTCTTAGAGTTCTCTTTCAAGTCTCTTTGGAAGCTAAAAGTCAAGAAGTGCTAGGTGGGATATTGGTGGTCGATTTCGTCACAAAAATCTTTGGTATTTCTCTTTGATAAGGTATTGTATCCATTATTGAATACCCTTTCATTCAAGAAGCCATCTCCAATGAATTTCAAAAAGAGGGTTTTAACCCTAACTTCTATTATCTTTAACCCGTTATGGGTCTTACATGAAAACGGTTCTAAAAGTTAATTAATGATGTAAACAATGTTATTTGGTGAATATAATGTTAAAACCTTGGTGAAATCATGTTAAAATTTCTTTTCAAGTTATGATTTATGAAAAAGATCAAATGAGCATGTTTATGTATAAATTGAACATTAATCTTATTGTGTTGTCATGATGATTAAGCTACTTCCATAAGGGATTTATGCCTATGATAAATTGTTCTTGAGTTGTATGGTAAACCTTATTGGTGGCGGTGCTAATTTGGTTCATTGGTGGTGTTTATTATGTATTGAGAATGTGATCTTGAAGGTTCAAATCGTAGAATGAATAGAAATTGAAATTGGGTCTTGTTTTGTGATTTTGAAGCTTAAATGATATGTTTGACCTCGGTTTTAGTCTAATTGAAGAATGTGACTACGTTAAGTATGTAGAGTGACTAAGTTGTTAAATGGAATTATAAAGTATGTTTAAAAGTAATGTATATGAAATGATGCTTATATACAAGGTGTTCTTACATATACACACACACACACTTTAAGTGAATGAATTATGCTAATTTTAGTAAGAATGAGAGTCTTCGGGTGGACACTCTTCGTTAGTTGAGATAAAGTTTCGTATAGCAACCTCTTGCGTGTGAGTTGAAGGATGTGTTTAGTGGTTTCCTTCATGTGTTACCTTAGAGGTCTTGGGATTAACCTTTGGTAGGAAAGATCCTACAACAATGGACTCATTTCCTCATTCACAAAACTTTAAAATTTCACCATTTTAGGATTCTTTAGTGTAATGTAAAGCTTTTAAACTTACTTTAAAGATTTAAAATGGTTCATTGTAATGTCAATGAAATAGATAAGTGTAAAGGCATTATTTTGTTCATCTTGTTGTAACGTGCTCAATATTTTGCGAATCCATTAGCAGTACTAGTTGGAGTGGTATTATGTGATGCTACTCTCACATTGCACTTAGTGTGATATAAGAGTCTTATTGGAGGAGAGTACTTGTGTGAGAGTCATATAGATGTGTAGTGCACTCTAATGTCAAGTGTCCTTACTATAAAGTGTAATGTTGAGGTAAGTTTATGGAAATTCTTCCATAAGTGTTTAATGATGTTTCTTATGATGCTTTTTACCAAAGTTCAATAATTTTTTTAAATGGCCATAGAAGCTTATTTTACATAAGATATCCCCTTTGACATGTTTTTTCATACTTCATAATTAGTATATGGTTGTACTAACCCCATACTTTTATATACCTTATTAATATAGGTTGGAAGACTTTTGGAGGATCGGAGTTGAAGCTTGGGAATTCTATCACTCAAGAATATGGTATGTCCTCATATATTTGAGTACATATTTTATGATTCTTCATTTCTTTATGAAGAGTCAAATTGTATTTCCTTTTATTGTAAATGTTCGTTTCCCTATGATTCCAAAGTTTGTCTTTAAGTTTACTTGTGATGATAAAATTTCCTAGTTTTATGAAATACTCCTTTTATTTAATTATTATCGTCAAAACTTTTAATTTTGCACTACTTTTCATGCTTTATGTTATGAACGAGAGTTGAAGGGCTTGTACGAGACCCTAAAGGGTCAAGTACGGTCGGCCACGATTCGAGAGTTAGCCTGACCTTCTAGGGGGTACTTTCGGGTCATAAAAGACTTTGTATCAGAGCATAATATTTTTGGATATAGTTTAAGGTCTAAAATTCTCAAAAAACCATATCTACTAGTATCTTGGTCGTTGGTGTAAGTCGTGACACATCCATGATCAAGAGGCTATAGGACGATAGAGATTCACTTTCTTCATTACTTTGGAATCGTTCCATATTACTTAACTTCATATGATCTCTCTGTTCTTCTACTTTTACTAGTGGTTTTCTAGGTGTCATTGCTTAGAAAGGGAGATGTTTCTACGTTTTAGGGAGAGAACGAGGTGAGTTTTTATTATATGATGGTTTATGGCTAGAAGAGTAAATATGAAGGTAAAATTTATGAACTGTGATGTGATGCCATTTATGGCTAGGTGTGATATACGAGTTTGGAAGTGTTGTTATGAGAAACTGTATGCTGATGTAGTTCTAAGCATAGTAAGAGTTTTATGGATTGAATAATGTCCTTTGAGAACAAATGAGTTATTTTGATATTATGTTCAATGATGGTAGAAATTCTTTAAGGTATAAATTAGAGGAAGGTTGAAAGAATGTGGAGACTTTGTAGAAGTTGAAGGCAACTCTCTTGTGTGACTAATGTTTCATAGTTTTTCTTGTGATTGGTAGATGTTGTGGTATAGGCTTACACTAATTTGGAAATTTCGTATCAATATTTAGTGAGGAAGTTTTTTTCCATGATATTTAGTTAAGTGGTTCCTAAGTGTTGAATGAGGTGATGTTCAAGAGATTTTCTTTAATCATGAATCATATAAGGAAAGTGTAACACTTAACATATAAGGTTGATGTTTAGACTTGATGTGCTTGAGTTAGGAGTATTATGAGTTCCTACCTTTTGAGGGACATAATAGTGCTTTGAAGTATAAGGCCTAGCATATGGCTTTAATCTTAGAGGGGGACAGTGAGTTGACGAAAATAGTATGTGATGCACTTAGTCCAAGAGAATCCTCAAGGGTCACTAAGTGGGAGTTGTAATATGGGATGCTACTCTCACATTGCACTTAGTGAAACTTGTCAAGTATCTTTGGAGTAAGTTAATATAGTCTTGTCACTCTAATTGTCATGTTATCTTGTTAAAGTTGCTTGAATGGTGCATTGTGGATATTTTAAAGCATGTGACACAGTGAAGTTTTGAATTCACTTTAAGTAATTCCAAATTTTGAGAAAATTGCATTTTTCATGATTATAGTTTCAAGGTTTTATGGAATGAGTTTATGTGGTTTTATAGTTCATATGATCATGTTATCTTGATGAAGTGCTCAAAGAGTGAAATCTTGAAATTTTTTGTACGTTTGGTAGTGACATAGTGAATGCTCACTGTGAAATTCCCTATTTTTGAAGAAAATTGTTTTATCTTGATTGATGTTTCAGTGTGTTAAAAAGTGTTATGTACAATCATGTTTGATGTTGGAGAAGGTATTTCTTCCATAAAAGAAGATTAACAATGAGTTTTTGAAACGTGAGAAATTTGGTAGAAATGGCCTATGTTGCTAAGTGTGAAAGACTGTGAAATAGTTCTCTCTGTTAGTTGATGCTTTAATATTGAGTGTGTTGATCCATATTTTAATGTATTATTTTATGCTAAGTTAGTCCTTATTGTTCTTTAATTTTAAGTGTCATTCAACGACGGATGTTATCCCAAGTAGGGGATAATATAACGCCCTAAAACGAATTAAGGTGAACAAGAGCTTCTTAAGTGTTTCTTGAGTTATTTTTGTGTTAAAATGATATATGTTAGTATTTATATGCTGTGTGTGAAGTTTGGTTAAGTTTGGAGATCAATCGACAAAAACGTCTGTGATGTTCAAAAGGTGTCCCCTAGAATATACTTATGTGTTTAAGTGAGTTTTACGTGTTCGTTTAGCTTTAAACATATATGGGATGTTCCTTACACATATATGACATAGTTTAGGGGTTTAACGTCTTGAAATGACCCCATATAGGCCCCACAAGGGCCCTAGATGAAGGGCCTAAGACTTGGACCAAAACTGTCGTGGCAGTGTCTTCAAACGAATAAAACGACGGCCACTGGTCCAACCAACCACCCTTCATATTAATCCATCTGTTGAACCTGAAAGATTGGTTGGTAAGACTCCATTTTTATCTATGTTTCAACCCAGGAGACCCACCAATGTTCCGTTGATGCACAAACAGTCCCTTGGTTACGCCTAATCTATGAAGGGTCCAAAAACTATAAATTCCTTGTTAAGGCTTGGGGTATTTGGTAAATTAACATCAAGTAGTTTATGACCCTAGGAAGTATATTTAGGTTTTATTAGAAATATTATAGTGTTCTAAACCATATGAAAAAATTTAAGAGTTCATTTCCTGAAACCCCAAAATCCGTCTCTTTTAGAATTCTCTGTCAAGTCTCTTTGGAAGCTAGAAGTCATGAAGTGCTAGGAGGTATGTTTGTGGTAGATTTCTTCACCAAAATCTTTGGAATTTCTCTTATATAAGGTATGGTATCAATTATTGAATACCCTTTCATTCAAAACCATTTCCAATGAATTTAAAAAAGTGGTTTTCAGCCCTAACTTTTATTATCTTCAACCTATTATGGGTCTTGCATAAAAATGGTTCTAAAGGTCAATTAATGATTTTAGTAATTTATGTTTGGTATTCTAATGCTAAAACCTTGATGAAATCATGTTAAAGTTTCCTTTTAAGTACTGATTTATGAAATGGTTCAAATGAGCATGTTTATGGATAAAATTAACTTTGGTCTTTTTGTGTTGTCAAGTTGATTTAGCTACTACCCAAAGGGCCTTATTATGTTGAATTAATGATAAAACTCTTTATAGGTTTTTATAACTTAGTAAATTGAATATTTGTTTATATCGTATTATTCCTATGATAAAATGATCTTGAGTGGTATGGTCCACTTCCTTGGCGGTGGTGGTTAATTCGTTAACTGGTGATGTTTATTATGTACTTAGAATGTGATTTTGACGGTATGAATTGTTTAATGAATAGAAATTCTTATTGGGTATTGTTTTGTGATTGTGAAGCTTAAATGGTATGATGACCTAGACTTTTGTCTAGTTGAAGAATGTGACTAAGTGAAGTATGTAGAGTGTGTAAGTTGTTAAATGGAAGTCTAAAGAATGTTTAGAATTAATATATATGAAATGATTCTTATATGAAATTTGTTCTTACATGTACACACACACTTAAAGTGACTGAATGAAGCTAAGTTTAGTAAAAAGGGCAGTCTTGGGGTAGACACTCTTTGTAAGTTTAGATGAAGTGTCTAGTAGCAACCTCACAATTCCTAGTAAGGTTTTCTAGATAGGTAGGAGGACGAATGTACTTCATGTGTTGTGATATGGCATTGCCTAGTTCTCCTTAACCTATAGTCTATAATGTGTGAATCCGTGGGGAGTTAGGCCTAGAACAAACAGGATTCGAAGAAGAGGTAAAATAAACTTCGTGAGTTGAGATGTGGTACTCCCTTATACCTCTTGAGTTGAATACTCCTGGTTAGTAGAGAATTAGGTTATTAGTATCAATCTCCCTAGACTTTAAGCATGTGTCCGCATAGGTATATCTATTGGAAGATGCATGTAAAATCTAAGAAGTTTTACCTTACTAAAGTCAAGTGAGGATCCCTATCCGATAGGGGTTAATATCGTGATCCCATTCATGGTATTTGTCGGTGAAGCTAACCCCCCACTGAAGTAATGAAAATAATAAGTTGTCTAATTAATATGTTACCTATCTAATTTAATTGAACTAAATTTTCTAAAAGAACGTGCTACTTAGGGTAGGTAGTGCTATAGGACGCCACCTATCCATTGCACTAAGTAGAACCTTCTGAAAGGGAAAACTTCGTGCCAAACCTTCTAAAAGAATGTACTACTTAGGGTAGGTGGTTATATGGGTAGCCATCCTACTCATTGCACTAGGTAGGCATTTTGAAAGGGTACTCTTTAGTCTTTTGTTGGGTTTTCATATAAGGTCTTCTCTATGAGTGCTGATTCATTCTCCTGAGGTGAGGAAGCCGAACAGGGTACTCTTGACGATCGCTTTGGTGTGCATTGAAGGAAGTTTTTTGATGTTTCCTTTATGTCTTACCTTAGAGCGTCCTTGATTATCCTTACGTAGGAAAACTCCTATAGAAATGGACTCATTTCTCATTTGCAATTCTTCGGAAGTTCAATATTGTTGGAGTCTTTTGTCTAATGTAAAACTTTTAAACTTACTTTAAATTCTTAAAATGGCTCACTTTTCAATGAAATAGTTCACTTTAAATGCATCATTTTTGTCAACTTGGTTTAACGTTCTCAAATCCTTGGAATCCACTAGGAGCTCTGGTGGGAGTGGTAGTATGGGATGCTACTCTTACATAGCACTTAGTGTGACCTAAGAGTCTTATTGGAAGAGATTACTTGTGTGAAATTTGTATAGATGTGTAGTTCACTGTGAAGTCAAATGCGCTTACTGTGAAGTTTATGTTGAGGTAAAATTATGGAAATTAATCATTAAGTGTTTAATAATGCTTCTTCTGTTGTTTTGTTCCTAAGTTCATGAATGTTTTGTCAAATTGGCATGGAAGCTTATTTTACTAAAAATATCCCTTTTTACATATTTTTTCATATGCCATACTAAGAACTTTGTTGTACTAACCCCATACTTTTCTATACCTTATGGTTACATTTTGGAAGCATTTCGGAGGATGGGAGTTGAAGATTGGGAATTCTATCTCTCAAGAATTTGGTATGTCCTCATAAGATTCTAAAGTGTGTCTTTAAGCTTGCTTTTGACAATAAGATTTGCTAGTTTAATGAAATACTCCTTTTATTTAATTATTATCGTGAAACCCCGCCACTTTCAATGCTTTCTGTTATGAATGAGAGTTGAAGGGCTTGTACGATACCCCTAGTAGTAACTTATGCTCGGCCAGGATGGATAGTTAGCCCTAACTTCTAGGGGATACTTTTGGGTTGTGACATTATCAACATGGACTTTTTTTATTTTGCGAAACGACGTCGGCTAGCGGCAGGAAGCATCATTCAAGTCATGCACGCATCTGACATAACAATTATGCAAAGGCATGCACATATCAGTTTTTGCGTCTTGGCACCGGATAGGGTACCTTTGGATTGGCCATCGTTAGGTAGCGTCAGCCAAGGCATGTGCGCTTTGTGAAAGTTATGTAGGCCAACGATAAGAGGAAACATACAAGGATTGAAAGCCTCAACCATGGTGTGTGAACATTAGCATGGCGACATCGGCATATCAAACGAAAAAATCTTAGCCACCAAGGACTATGTGCTTCAGGGAAGCGTCATCGGCTAACGATAGTGAATAAGCTAGAAGATATTGGTCGTGGACTGCTGCACCAGTCATGGACAACCGCATTGGTCATTGCCTATGTACGTCATTCAGCCAACGTCGAGTGAGGACTTTCCACATTAGCCGTGGCCTGTGCGGATAACTAAATATTCATTGAGCTTGACCTTACCGCATCACCCTTGGCCTAAAAAAATTGGTCGATCGACGTCGGACATGGGCTGCCTGTATTGTTTATAGCCTGCACAGTGCTAAGCTAATTTCTGTCGTAGACTGCCTACATCTGTTGTACTTTTGCACATCACTAAGCAAGGGTCAGCCAACGGAAGGAAACATCGACCGTCGCTAGTGCCTATCAGCTGTGGCTTTTGCAGATCGTGCAGTCAGTATCTGGCCCGGACTACGCGTAACAATCTTTGATTACTCACAACAGTCAGCTGACGTCAAGATTTTCCTTCCCGCATCACATTTGTCATGCACTCACTGGTCAGTCAGAGATTAGCATAGCATGCCTCCATCGCCTTTGGCCTACCCACAATGGTCATCCGATTGTTTATATGGGATGCCCACATTGCTTTTGGAATGCACACAATGGCAGGAGACGTCGAACATGGGCTTCCACCATCGCCCTGAAACCTGCATATATTTCTCTCCCTTCGTCGAATGGTGCTTGAAAACATCGTTCATACAGTGTACTCATCAGTCTGTCGATGTAAAACATTCCACTATGACATGGTCCAAAACTATTGCATATCGATATGCCAACATCAAATGTGTCCTGCCAACGTGGTGTGTATCCTGCACACATTGTTATGCTAATGTCAACCGACAACAAGTTACATCAGGAGAGTCATGCTTGAATCTGATGTGACGTGTGCGTAACTTGCAAGACACAGTTGCCAATCGTATGAAACTTAAGCCAAGTCATGCAAGCACAAACGTGGAATGTGTGTATCCTATCAGAGAAATTGGCCTATGTCATGAGGAATTAATCAGGGCATCCATGAATGGATGTGGCATGTGGGCATAATGCAAGTAACCAACAACATGCAACATCAGCCAAGGCCTCCATGCATCGATCATGTCATGTGGACATAGACAAGGTGACTTCAACTATGGTGTTAGTGCATTTTTTGTGTCCTACATGCGCAAGCGAAGCGACATCAATTAACAACAAGAAACTATAGCCAAGGTCTGTATGCATCACCTATGGCATGTGGGCATAAACTCGGTGACATTAGTCGTGACCTGCATGCATAAGCACTGCGGAATCGATCAATGGCAGGCAACATCAACCAAGGCTTGCACACATAATTCGTGGCGTGGATGCATCGATTGGGCAACATTATTGTAAGCCTTCGTGCATCGACAAGGTGATGGTGGCCAGCAACAGGTAGCATAGGTTTGTGCGCATCTAGCAAGGGACGTCAGACAACCCCATGTAGGATTTTCTAAGGCAAGCTTGTATAACCCATGGCGTGTGTGCATCATATGGGTGACATCGATGTCAACCAATAGTTGGAACCATAAACCAAGGCTTCTGTTCTTCTGACAAGCAACATCGGCAAATGCCAACAAGCACCAGTCAAGGACTACACATATATAACATGGAATGTGCGCATCTGGAAAAGAATGCTTGGCATGAACTGTAAGATCTACAAGGTCCTACACGGGTCTCTTGTGGCGTTTTTGAATCGGTTTGGAGAAATTTGCACCGTTAAACGTCAGGATATGTAAGGTAAGACATCTCACCTTCGTTCAAGCGATATTAACTAATGGGAAAAAATATTTACATATTCATGCACGCATTAGCCGTGACGTGTGCACATCTTCAGAGCGACTTCAATGTCGACCAATGGAAGGCAGGATCAGCTAAGCCTAGTGTGGTGCAGGCATGAGAGATCAACCAACATCAAGCGGCATCGTTCAGGAGATATTTATCGTGGACAACCGCATAAGTCGTGGCATTTGCACATAACTCAACGTTTGTCAATTTGTCCTTCCAACATCACCTTTGGCCTTAACACAACGGCCAGCTGACGTAAGACATTGCAAGCTTGCATCGTTTATGTCATGCACATTTCTCAACCAACTTCTGTCATGAAATCTGGAATATGCCGTTGCTTTTACACGTAGCTTAACTATAATTAGTCATGGACAACCTTCAACTCTTCTAGCCTTAGAAAATGATTAGGAGACATTGGGGGTTTTCTATGCTCATCGTATTTTTTTAAAACAAAATAGTCAGCCAACGGCAGGCTTGTCCTTCCCACTTCTTTTTTGGCTTGCAGACAAAATTTTCCAACGCCGGATGTTGCTATTGTTGTGTAGAAAATGGTTAGCGTACATTAGACATGGCTTGATTGAATCCCATTTTTCCTACACAAACCAATCAGCTAATATTGGATGTGAGCTACACCTATCGTCTCTAGCCTACACACATTGGTTAGTCGATGTCTGACGTGTCTGATAGCATCTTCCGTAGCTTTAATACATTAATTTTCGACGTCAGACGTTGCCAACCAACACATTTCCTAACCTACACATATTGGTCTGTGGACGTGAAGCGTGGCCTAGCCCATCCCCTGTGTCCTACACACTTCGATCAGGCAACTTTTGATTTGCCTTCAAGCATAACTTGTGACTTGCACTTGTTAGACAAGCGACGTCCATAAACATTTATTTGTGAATTTTTTGTATTAATTTTATTATCTTTTTATGGCTTCCGTATTTTTTATTACTGAATTAACAATTTTAAAGATTTACTAAACAAAAATAAATATAAAAATATTTTTGATATTGTTAAACTTAATGTTATTATATTTATTTATAAATTTTTGGGGTTAATTTAAAAGTTTTTCCTATTTTTATTATTGAAATTCCCTTTTCGAGATTTACCATATAAAAATAAAAACTAAAAATTTGATGAAATTGTTGAATTTATAGTTACTATTTTTATTTTTGAATTTCTGACATTAATTTTTTATTTTTAAATCAATGTTTTTCTGATATATTATTTCATGAATTACCCATTTTAGGTATTATCGAAGTATATTAAAGAAATATTTTTAAATGTTAAATTCAATGTTACTGTATTTATTTGTGAATTTTTAACGTTAATGTTTTATTTTTTAATCTTTTATATTAATGAATTACCTTTTCTATGTATTACCAAACAAATGAAAGATTATTAAAAACGCAGAAAGATGAATTTGAGGTTCCTTTATATATTTTTGTATTTCTCAGATTAATTTTTAATTTTTTCTATCTTATTCATGAATTACCTCATTTAGGTATTTACAAAACAAAAATAAGAATTTTTTTGATTGTCGAATTAAAGGTTACTATATTTATTTGGGATTTTTTGGTACTTTATAATTTTTCATAGTTTTCCTAGTTTTAATCCATATATTATCCACTTTTTATATTTATTGAATAAAATTTAAAATTTAAAAAAAGTTTTTAAAGTATTGATTTTAAGGTTACTATATTTATTTGCAAATTTTTGGCGTTATTTTTATATTTTGACATAATTTCCCTATGTTTTGATAATGTATAATTTATTTGTTATTAATTTGAAAAAAAATACAAGTAAAAGAAATCGTTAAAAACTATTTTTGATACTTGAAAAAGTTGTTTTTTTAAGTTAATGTGTGGTTTTACCTTCTAACGTGAATATTTGTATTGTATATGTTCATTATGAATCTTTGAAAAATTAGATAGCTACTCCTCTTAGTAAAAATCCACACAACACATTCAAAACCTACTAGTGGGATGCCAAGGCCTTCATGCATGTGACGTGGCGTGTGCACATCGTTTAAGCATAATCAGCATAGGCTAATGACATGCACAATCAACCAAGACCTTTGTGATTTGGGAAAATTATATATGCCAGAAGAAAGCAATAACGGAAGGTTACGTTTCTAATGGACCTCCAGTATTAGTTGTGGCCTGTGCACATCGCTTAGTCAATGTTGGCAATGAGCTGCGCATGTTGGTCGTGGTTCATTCAAATCTCTTAGTCATTATCGACTGTGGAATACCTGAATCTCCCTTGTCCTACATACAACATCAACCAAGGCCTACACACTTCAGACATGGCATAAGTGCATCTTGTAAGCGACGTCAACCAATGTCATGTGGTTTTAACAAGGCCTACACACATGGACGTGGATGTGCATATATGGCAAGGGACGCGACCAATAGTATGGGGCATCATCAAAGACCTTTATGCAAGAATTTGGTATGTGCAAATCTAGCAATCGACTTCTGAAAAACGTATGCAACATCAACCAAGGCTTGCACGCAACAGTTCTGGACTTTGCACATCACTTAGTTGACATTGGTCGTGAACTATCCGGATCGATCTTTGTTTGCGCACAACGTTCGTAGCCTGCGCACATTAATCTATTAATGTTGTACAGTGAGAGGAAGTATATCCCAAATAATACACGCATCTGACGTGGCATGTGCAGATTTGACAAGGGACATCGGCAAATGTTATGCGACTTCAGCCAAGGCTTGCAAAGAACAAAGGTGAAATGTGTGTATCTCCCAAGAGACGTTAACAAATGGTATGATGCATCAGGCAAGGCCTACATGCTGGGATGTGGCATGTGTGCATGTGATAAGTCATTACGTCCAATGATATGCGACATTAGGCAAGGACTTCATTCATAAGTCGTGTCGTGTTCACATAAGTTGGGCGGCTGCAGTAGTGGTCTAAGTGCATCTTCTAGGAAACATTGACTTTGGCATGCATGCATCGGCAAAGAGACAAAATGTAATATAAGGCAGAAACAACCAACGCTCGCATGCATCAGCTATGGCATGTGTGCATCGACTAGGTTATATAGGTCGAGGACTACATACATAAGCTAGGCGACATAGATCAAGGGATAGAAACATCATCAAGGCATATGAACACATTAGCAGTGGCGTGTGTGCATCGAATCATTGACATTCGCTTAAGCATGCATGCATCGACAAGGTGACGTTAACCAACGACAGACATTATATGACAAAGTCTTCACACATCTAACATTATTTGTGAGCATTTGGAAAGCGTCATCAGACAATGGCATGCAATATCATCCAAAGTACGCACTAATAACCAATGGCGTGTGTACATCGGTAGGATGACATCAACGTCAGCCAACAATAGTAAACATAAGACAAGGATTGAGTACTTTGGGAAAGTGACATCGGCCAACGACAAGCACCCTTAGACAAGGTCTGCAGATATATCACATGGCATGTTCTCTTTTTGAAAAAGATGCTGGAAATTGTAATGCAACATCAACAAAGGCTTGTACACATTATCCTTGGTGTGTGTGCATCGGTTGGGCGACATTTGCATTGTCCATCATTAGGAAACACAAGCCAAGGCATCTTCTCTTCGAGTAAGATATGTTGGCCAACGACATGCAGCATCAACCAAGGCCTGCACACATCAATCGTGATGTGTTCATGTCAGCATAGAGAAATCAAGATCGACCAATGGCTGGCAACATCATCCACTCCTAGAGCATTTAAGGAAAGTAACATCGACCAATGTCATGCGATATCGTCCAGGCTACATTAGACGTAGATTGCCCCATCAGTCGTAGCTTGTGCACATGCTCAACCAACAACATACGTGGGCTGTCCGCATCAGTTGAGGCCTTTGCACATCACAGAGTAGTCACAACTTTTGATTTTCCCCATAGCCCTTGGCCTTCACATAATGACCAGTCGATGTCAAACGTTGACGACCCTAATTGGTCGTAGCTTTCACATTACTCAGCTGAGTCATTCTTGGATTGTTTGCATCAAACAAAAGTCATCGGTTTGGAATCTTGCATCACGCTTGACTTGTGACCTCTGATCACGAGACATTGGGAGTTGCTTGCCCCTGTCTCTTTTTTCCTGCACATCAGTCAGCCGACGTAAAGCCTTGCCTTTCTGCATTTCCATTAGACTACTCAAACCAAACAACCAACGCTAGAAATGGCCCACTTGAATTGCCTTTGTTCTAGACACAATGGTAACATGACATCTAAAGTAGTCTTCATGCATCACCTTTTGCATGCACATAATTTTTAGCCATCATCAAACGTTGGCTGCAACTATAATTTATGGTCTTCACACATCGGTAAGCCAATGTCGGATGTGGCCCTTTATCATCATCCATACCCTTCATATATCCGGCTGCCGACATTGGACATGGCCTGTCAACATTATCCGTAGCATGCACCCATCGGTCTGTCGACGTTAAACATATCCTGGAAACATTGGATGTGGCTAGTGTAATTCGGACTGCCAACATTAAAAGCATATACCTTCATTATTTGTGGCTTGAACTTGGGAGAGAAGAAACGTCGTAGGCAACGACATATATCGAGGTCTAGTAAAAAATGTGTGCATGTCTATTTCGTACGAAAATCAAAAGAGTGTGAAATGCTCTTCTTGCATAACAACATATTCATATAATTTCCTCATTTATTTTCAAGTTTCGAACTCACGTCGTTCATTCATACCAATTTCATTTCGTTAATGGTTTGTACAATATTAAAATATCTTTTATTTGTTCAAATATGTATTCCATCATAAGTTTAACATATTAAGAACTATCTTTGAGCATTTTAATGTAATCCCATCCTTTTTTAATTTTAAAATATTTATTTTTATATTTTTTATTTTTAAAGTCACATTTTAAAAATTATTAATTATGAAATAGTTGAATTTAAGGTTACTATATTTAGTTTTTGAATTTTTGCTTTAATTTTATAATTTTTCCATATTTCTTATATTTAATAAATTAATTACCCATTTTTGGGATTTACAGAACATAAATAATGATTTAAAAATTATTACAATTATTAAATTTATGATAACTGTATTTCTTTGTGATTTTCTTGCATTAATTATCTATTTAATTATCATATTTTTCTTATTTTTTATTAATGAATTACACATTTTCCATGATTAAATAGAAAAAAATTATTTAAATTAATGAATTTATGGTTACAATTTTATTTGTGAATTTTTCGCATTAATGTATGGCGTGTGTGCATTGGCTGAGCAATATTGACATCAACTACCGGCATACACCGTCAATCAAGACTTTTTGTATTTCAGAAAATGACGTCGGCTTACAACATGAAGCGTCAATGATAGCGTGCATGCATCGTACATTACTAGTGCACATGTAGAAAGCGACATTGGCCAATGCAATATTAGAAAAGTCTTTCAAGCATCGTTTGTGGCATCTTGGCATCGGCTAGGCTACATTTGGATCGGATAAAGTCAGGCAGCGTCAGCCAAGTCATGTGAGCTTTGGGAAAGTGAGGTTGGACAATGGTAAGAAGCAACATACAAGGATTTCACGCCTCAACCATTGTGTGAGCACATTGGCAAGGTGACATTGGCCTACGTAAACGACAGACACCGTCAGCTAAGGACTGTGTGCTTCGGGAAATCGTCATAATCCAACGACAAGCGTTATCGTCCTAACGATATTGTTGGTGCATTATTGCATCAGTCGTGTACTACCGCATCGGTCATGGCCTATGCACATTGCTTAGATGACGTTGGGTATGGACTTGCTGCATCAGCCGTGGCATTTGCACATCACTAAGTGTTCCTCGAGCATGGACTTCCCGCATCGACATTGGCCTGCACAAAATTGCTAGCGAACGTCAGACCTGCGTTGCCCGCATAGCTTATAGCTTGCACATTGCTCAATCGACTTCTTTCATGGGAGGCCTACATCGGTTGTGCTCATAAACATCTCTAAGCTAGCGTCAGCAAATGGAAGGCAACATCGTTCATTACAATTGCCAACCTAGAAAGTAACATCGAACAACTTTCACGACTGGGGGCACCCCCTAGAAGTAACATGGCGTACTTTACCTCTTTGAGTTCTTATACAACCCATTGTTATCGTTCATCACATTTTCATTTGTTCATTTAGATTAGAATTTATAACTTTAATAGCACATCATATGTTAGAACATCACCTCAAATATATATATAAAACATCATATTTACATAGTTATACTGTAAGTCTCTTTGCCATCTTAGACTCACAATCATTAGAGTACATTAGGGACACGACCCTCATAGCATAAATCCTCACTATATTTATTACAAAACTTTACAGTAAACAATGAATTAGGAAATCCTTCAAGTTGAGGATTCCTTTTTCTTGAGATTTGGAAAAACATATCAAGCTCCTTCTCTTATGAGACATCCATTTAAGCATCCATAACCTACACTTTGTGTAAAAAGGCAGAGAAGAATAGTGTTAATACAAGAATGCATTAAGTATGACAACTATATAGAATCATGCATTTAAAAAAGATATTTTAGTTACTGAAATGAGGCATCATGTCTTTTTATGAAAACATCATAAAAATTTGATACAATAACCATTATACGATTTACATACTTCATATAGGCATATTTAATGGTCAAAAATCATAAAAAATTACACATTGAATTTAAGGAATTTTAGGACTACTTTACAGTAATTTACAAGTTACCTGTTGTTCCCTTTACAATGAACTTCTTTTTCTTTAACCCTTTACTTCTTAACTTCCTCAGTAACCATTTAGTGATACTTGGTGCAATACATCACCTTAAGGCCACAAGGTACTCATACATTAACCTTACTAATTCAATACATATATTCAAAGAAGTGTAACATACAATAAGACACATTTAGTCAAGACTTACAATGTCATTACAGTTAGTTGTGGTCATTATGCACATACATAAACTTTACTTCTCATAGAACAACATAAGACCTTATTCACAATCCAAGTCTAAGTCTACTAGTTCAATCCATATATGAAGCCCCATGACCCCACACATGCTTAGTAAACCTATCATGAGACCACCAAGTCTTAAAATTTTCTTCATATATTAACAAGGCAACATAGACAACTTCATTCATGCCAATCAAGACCTTCATCATGTAGTCAATAAGACCAACATTGTGCACATAAGGAAAGAACTTATAATATAGACCCATTGGACTCATACCAAGTAATATCATCACAAAAAGTTAAAGAAACTAGAGTGTTCTTCTTGAGAAACATAAACATATACTCATATATTAGAACACCTTCCTAGAATTTCCTTCAAAATCTACTTGTACAACGCATAGGCGAAGTCTGATACCCCCATAACACTAAGCAACTACCCTTAGGTTATCCTTGTTAGGGTACTTACTTTACTTCCATTGTACATTTTACTTTAGCAAAACTATATCCTTAACCGACACTAAGACCATGGGTGGTAAACATGAAATGTGGTGTCGTGGAGCCTTACACCAATGCTAGGTTCTCTACCTAGCAAAGGTAGAACATTAACACATGCTAGCATACTAAGTGATATCACTTGATAGATCCTATGGGAAAGCATATAATGGAACTTGGAGGTATATGTGGAAACCGAATTTATGCCAAATGGGGCGTTTTAGTTATCAACCTCGTTAGGACAATGGTTCACAAGCTTTCCCAAATTGGGAAGGGGCACCCCTATTCTAAGTTCACTCGGGGCTAACCTAAGTTCTCTTTATTCAAAAGCCATTATTAATATAACTTAATAAAATTAGTCTTAGGAGAGTTAACTCCCCATATTGCTTAGGAAATAGGTCATATATGAGAGTTCATCAACCTAAGTCAATTGAGAAAACTTTTCACATGGATATAGCATATTAAAGAACCTATATAGTATAGGATACACTTCAGATCACCTTTCAAGGCCCCTCCATTGACTAGATTATTATACATGTGTGTATACATATGTGCGAGAAATCTTTTCACATAACACATTAGAGCACCACATGTTCATACATTAACGCATAAGTTCATTTATGAGCTATCCTTTCATATTATACACATTAAGACAGTATGCATATTCATAACTTAACCATGAATTAAAATTCATATTCATAGAAAACCAAACTTATGAACTATCCTATTAAGGCACACATGTGCAACTCATAGACACTGTCCCATACCCTTGGCCATACTAGTACTCTTATCAAGTCATCCTAGTTAATGATATGTTACATCCTTTATAGGTAGATATACTTTACATGCATAATAGTATTGAGTGCATATGAGAATACCCTTTCATTAAACACCATGAACCTATACTACTTGTAAGCATGCATGACGTGTGAAGGTGTGTACATTGGTGTCAACATGATTACCTAATGGCTACCAACAACACATTTAGTCAGACACCATCTTAGGAGAACAATGCATAACAAAGCATAGACTGCACAACAAATAATAGCATAGAAGACCCGCTAACTTCACATAACACATAAGTCTCGTAATCTTACCTATTCATACATTTATATAGGGGTACATAGGTAAGGGTAACAACTAATTATTACTTCATCATAGGAAGAACCTATACATAACCCTAAAATAACCATTCACATGCTTAAAAGATTAGTTATAAAACCTAGATCATATCTAGAATAACAAACTAGGCATAGGCTTCAGATAGTGTGATAATCAAAATCACACACTCATATAACATCAACTTTCCTTCAAGTCCATAATAAACATATATATTTTTTAAATAATTAAAAATTGCCACCATAAGTGGTCCATACCACACAATTCCATCCAAGGCCAATTTTATCCGCAATACCATAGAAAAGTAAAAAAAGTAGGCAATTTTAACAATTCCTCAGCCCTTGTTCATCATTAACAAATACTCCTTTTTCATCAACAATTCAAGTATAAGGAAATATCTAAATGTACTTTAAGATAAATAACATTAAAAGGAAACTCTCTAGGATAGAGGCTATCTAGCGATGGAGGATTACCATACATCTTTGTAAAACAAAACAAGAGAAACATGATGAATAAAGATTGAGAATCCATCACCATGTATTTTATTGAGCTTCATTTTTAATGGAGGTTTCTAGAGAGGATATTTTGGGAGAGGGGAGTCTAATTTTGAATCATGGATTAGGTATGGGGTTGCCACGTTTTTAACAAATTTAATATACCAAAAAATAACATAATAAAACTCTTAGGGCCCGGTTAGTACGAGGGGTAAATTTCCCATTCAACCCATAAATTAAACAGCATGAATGTCAGTTGACACAACCTCCATCGTCGACGACAAAATGACGCCCCTAAGGCCCATCGATGGGACGTTAGTGGCCACCATTTTTTGGGTCTAAGTTATTCATTTGACTGAGCATTCTCGAGGCTAAAATCCAATAAATTCTTTACTATTGAAAGGCGTAGGTGAACCTACTAGACGTAGATTGAAGATTGTACGTAGACACTACCAAGTGTGCGTGTCAATAGACTTTTGATCCTCCTTGAGGGCCATTTGTAGGGCCCATGAGGAGTCGTACCTGGATGTTTCCAACGTAATACACACATTAAAGTTTCAACGACCTTCCATACCAGTTTTTTTCAAAGACAAAACTAACAACACATAGAAAATAGCTAGGAAGACTGAAGTCACATATGCACGTCTCAACGACTATCTTTCAAATGTCTTCAACGTTGTTGTATGTATGACTTACAATTGATTTAAAATAAATCATGCATACTTTATAACACTTAATTAAAAGGTTAAAAAGATAGTCATATGTGAGGCTCGGCACACCCTAACTCATTTTTTTTGTCTTCAATCAATAACTTTGGACTACTCGCATTGGTTGTGGCTTCAACACATCGCTCAATCATTCTCGGGTGTGGAATACCCTTATAACTCTTTGAGTGAACACAACACTCATTTGAAAACGAGCACTGCTTTAACGCATCACTTTTGGCTTGTGCACAGTAGTAAATCGATGTCGATCATGGTATGCATGTATCGCCTTTGGCCTGCCTGCGCACAATAGTCATATGACGTCGGATGTGGAATTGGACTTATTGCCTTTGAAATGATCACAATGTTCAGCTAATGTCCAACGTAGGCTGCCAACATCGCCCCGCATCCTACATATATCAATCTGCCGACATTGAATAATTCTTGAAATCATCATTTGTAGCATGCACTCATACATCTTTAGACGTCAAATGTGTAGTCCAAACATCATTTCTATATGTCGTACGTCGGTATGATGACATCAGATATGGACTGCCAGCATCATTTGTACCGTGCAGACATTGGTCTACTGATGTCAGCAAATAGAAGTGTACATCAGCCAAGTACTAAATGCATCTTACATGATGTGTGGGCAACTTCCAAGAGACGTTGACCAATTACATGCAACTTCAACCAAGACCTATAAGCACAGTATGGAGTGTCCGTATCTTGAAAGCAAAATTGGCTAGTGGCATACAAAATTAACCAGGGAATCCATTCACGTATGTGGCATGTGCGCATATGGGAAGTGATATTGGCCAACGACATGCAACATCAGCTAAGTCCTCCATGCATCATCATGTCATGTCCACCTCAACTGGTTACTTTAACTATGGTGTGAGCGCATCGGCAAGACGACATCAGTTGTGGCCTACACACATCAACAAAACGACATCAAGTAACGAAAAGAAGCAATAACCAAGGTATGTATGCATCACCTATGGCGTGTGAGTATCGACTCAGTGACATTGTTCATGACCTACATGCATCTGTCAGGTGACATCAATCAATGGCAGGCAACATGAGTAAAGTCTTGCACACATCATCTGTGGCATGGATGCATCGATTGGGCGACATTGTCGTAAAACATCACGCATCGACAAGGATATTTTTGACAGTTATAGGCAGTATCAATGAAGGTCTTCATTCAACTAACTTGGTTTTTACACTTTTAGGAAGCGACGTCACAACCACATGTAGCATTTTCCAAGGCATGAGTACATAACCCGTGGCATTTGTGCATCATCTGGGTGATATCAAGGTCAACCAATGGAATGAACCATAAGCCAAGGCTTCTGTGCTTAAGGCAACCAACATCAGCCATGGCATACACAAATATTTCTTGGCATATGCACATTTGGAAAGCAATGTTTGGCATTGAAATGCATGATCTACAAGTTCTTGCACATGTCACTTGTATCGTGTTTGAATCGGTTGGGACAAATTTGCATCGTCCATTTTCAGGCAGTGTAAGGAAAAGCATCTGCTCTTCGTGCAAGAAACATTGGCCAAAGGGAGAAAATTTCAGCCAATGCATACACGCATTAGTTGTGATCTATGCAAATCCATAAGGTGACATCATTGTTGACCAATGGAAGGGAGGATCAGCAAAGCGTAGTGTACTTCAGGAAAGCGACATCAACTGATGTAAAGCGGCATCATCCAGGAGACATTTGTCGTGGACCACCACATCAGTTGTGGCGTATGCACATAACTCAACGGTCGTCAGTTTGTCCTTCCAACATTGCCTTTGGCCTACAGATAATGCTTGCTGATGTTGAATGTGGAAACTTGTATCGATTGTAGCGTGCACATTTCTCAACTTACTTCAGTCCTAGACTCCCCGAATATGCTGTGGCTTTTGCACATCGCTTAATTGTCATAAGGCGTGGATGGGTTACATTTCCCCTGACCTGCGAAAACCGATTAGGCACATCGAGCGTTACCTATGCCTATCACCTTTTTGTCAAAAAAATAGAAAGTCGACAGTGGGCTTGGCCTTCCCGCTTCTCTTTAGGCCTTCAAACAACAATTTTCAAACTTTTGAAATCTTAGAGTGGAATGGGGAAATTTTATTCCTAGAGGTTGTATCATTTCTCGTTTCTAAAACTTGTAAGATGATCTCTAAAGGGAGTTTGTACCATACTGTGTGAGTGAAAGATTTAGAGTCTAAGGTTCCTCCTATTGGGTCGGTCCATGCAATGAGGGAATTTTCAGAGGTCTTTCATATTGATATTCCTTGTAATCCTCCTGAATGGGAAATTGATTTTGGTATCGACTTCCTACCGGATGCAAATCCCATTTCAATATCTCTTTACTGGATCTCCATGGATAAATTTAAAGAGTTGTAGGTTCAACTCAAATATTTACTAAAATGGAGCTTTATTCGTCCTAGTATCTCCCCATGGGGTTCTCCGTTATTATTTGTGAAGAACAAGTATGGGTTTCTTAGAATCTATACCAATTACCGTCAACTCAACAAAGTCACAATCATGAACGAATATCCTCTCTCTCGAATTGCTAATTTATTTGATCAACTCCAAGGTGCGAGTTACTTTTAAAAGATTGACTTGAGATGGGGATATCACAAACTTAGGGTTTATTTTATCAACTCTAAAGTGCGAGTTACTTTCTGAAGATTGACTTGAAATCACGATATCACCAACTTAGGGTGAGGGGTTAATATATTCCCAAGATGGAATTTCAAACATGATATGGTCACTATGAGTTCTTAGTAATGTCCTTTAGTCTCACTAGTGCTCTGGCGACATTTATGGACCTAATGAATACGGTGTTTTGAAGTTACCTAGATTTATTTTTCATTGTCTTCATTGGAGTTTTTGAAGTTAGAATCACCCATACACGAGGAAGTTGCAAATCAAGTATCAACAACATAATAACATATTTAGGAGCAATTTTAAGCAAAAGAGGGACCTATTAGTTATTTATAAATGTTCCAATTCGTGTATGTTTCTTTTTTGTTGTTAGAAAATAGAAATATATGTCATATAATTTAGATATATATATTTTAGGTAATGTGATTAATATTTGGTTTTATCTAAAAGTGTTGATTTAGTTTTGGTATAAACTTTAACAATAATAATAAGATTTCGGGACGTTGAAAATTACAAACAATGAATGAAGGTAAAATTTGTCTAATAAAAGCACTTATAAAGAAAAAATTTGTTATTGTAAATTATGAGTTTTTACTATTGAAAAAAATGATTAATGAATGGAATGTTTGGTCGTTAAAAGTGATATAGCGACTGAAATTTTTTCCAGCACTAATGGTTTATAGTTGGAAACTTTTCTTGTATCCTTTTAACGGTCAAGCTTTTAGCGACTTGTGACGTAAAAAATATATTGTCGTGATAAACCATTAATGAAAGGAATAGGACTTATAGAAACAAAATTTTTCCTCGCTAAAATCCATTATTCTTGTAGTTAATTTTGACTGCCTAGGCAATAAAGATGGTTCTGTCTTCAAGGACCCTTGGTTTGTCCTAAGGGGATTCGCCCAGAAAATTCCAACTCTAATATGTTCGTATACAAGTTTAGGAACTCTCCCAACAATTTTATCCCAAACGAACAGATAAAACTCGATGAAATAAGCAAACACACACAAGGACGTTTCAATGCAAGACTTTCGAACGACATGGATACTTAACCTCCAAACTTCATCAAACTTTATATATTTCTTCCTAACATCATTATAACCCAATTTATTACTTCATATCATCAATATTAAAGTGTTAGGATCTAGTCTCACCTAAGTCGTTTTAGAGGTATTACAATCTCCCTGACTTGGAAACAATTCTTTCTTGAATGACACTTGCTTCTTTTTAAACACTTTTAAGAGATAAGACACTCAAGACTAGAAAAACGTAAGCATACCACACCATACACAATACAAAATTAGGAGGAACACCAATTTCAGATATTTTTAGAGACTAAGAACACATCAAGAAGATAGAAACTAATATACGACTCATTATGCAATAAGACTCACATGCTTCATTAAAATAGCAGGAACTCCTTCGTACTTCATTATCATGCTCATATACATCAATTATATATACATTACAACATTTTCAACAAAACAACAATTTACTAAAAATATAAAATTCTTTACAGTTAACTTCCAGGCAACACAGTGAACTATGCTTAAAACTCCAAAAATTCAATTCTTAAGAAATTAATAATGAAAGCATGACAATATAAGAGATAGAACAATATAAAATAAATTCAAAACATAACCATAAATTCATGATGGCACAATTCAAGGAATAAATGAAATTCAATTACAAGAAGACTCCTAAGCACAATGCAACATGCCACATGCTAATATGACATTCTTACTATCAAAATTGAAATGAATAGAAAAGATGAGACAATAAATCAACCCTCCACTACTCACCATACTCCCCCACTTATAAATAACTCATAAAAACTAAAAATAGAATTTATAGCATTCCAACATCATCTTCATTATCTAGCTTTGATTCCCTAGCCTGGAGTGCATAGAAGTGATTCTTCCTTGGAACATCATCACCCGAAACACTTGGAGTAACTTCCTTAGCTTCCTTTCCTCTAGCCACGACCATAGAAAAATCTCTCACCTTATATCATTACTTACCAA